>NC_074672.1:21535594-21645594 GCF_029448725.1 Salvelinus fontinalis
ACCCTCAATTAGTATTTGGTAGCATTTCCTTTTTATTGTTTAACTTGGGTCAAACGTTTTGGGTAGCCTTCCAAAAGCTTCCCACAATAAGTTGGGTGAATTTTGGTCCATTCCTCCTGACAGAGCTGGTGTAACTGAGTCAGGTTTGTAGGCCTTCTGGCTCGCACACGCATTTTCAGTTCTGCCCACACACTTTCTATGGGATTGAGGTAAGGGCTTTGTGATGGCCACTCCAATACCTTGACTTTGTTGTCCTTAAGCCATTTTGCCACAACTTTGGAAGTATGCTTGGGGTCATTGTCCATTTGGAAGACCCATTTGCAACCAAGCTTTAACTTCCTGACTGATGTCTTGAGATGTTGCTTCAATATATCCACATAATTTTCTTGCCTCATGATGCCATCTATTTTGTGAAGTGCACTAGTCCCTCCTGCAGCAAAGCACCTCCACAACATGATGCTGCCACCCCCGTGCTTCACGGTTGAGATGATGTTCTTCGGCTTGCAAGCATCCCCCTTTTTCCTCCAAACATAACGATGGTCATCATGGCCAAACAGTTCTATTTTTGTTTCATCAGACCAGAGTACATTTCTCCAAAAAGTATGATCTTTGTCCCCATGTACAGTTGCAAACTGTAGTCTGTTTTTTTTATGGCGGTTGAGGAACAGCGGCTTCTTCCTTGCTAAGCAACCTTTCAGGTTGTGTTGATATAGGACTCGTTTACCTGTGGATATAGATAATTTTGTACTTGATTCCTCCATCATCTTCACAAAGTCCTTTGCTGTTGTTCTGGGATTGATTTGCACTTTTCGCACCATAGTACGTTCATCTCTAGCAGACAGAATGCGTCTCCTTCCTGAGCGGTATGACGGCTGCGTGGTCCCATGGTGTTTTTACTTGCGTACTATTGTTTGTACAGATGAACGTGGTACCCCAGACTTGTGGAGGTCTACATTTATTTTTCTGAGGTCTTGGCTGAATTCTTTTGATTTCCCCATGTCAAGCAAAGAAGCACTGAGTTTGAAGGTAGGCCTTGAAATACATCCACAGCTACACCTCCAATTGACTCAAATTATGTAAATTAGCCTATTAGAAGCTTCTAAAGCCATGACAATTTTCTGGAATTTCCCAAGCTTTTTAAAGGCACAGTCAACTTAGTGTATGTCAACTTCTGACCCACTGGAATTGTGATACAGTGATAAGTGAAATAATCTGTCTGTAAACAATTGTTGGAAAAATTACTTGTGTCATGAACAAAGTAGATGTCCTAACCAACTTGCCAAATCTATAGTTTGTTAACAAGAAATGTGCGGAGTGGTTGAAAAATGTGGCCGTTTAAAGGAGTGGACCAAGGTGCAGCGTGATTAGAATCCATTCCTCTATTTATTTAAACAAAGAACACATTAACAAACTCACAAAACAACAAACCAAACCGTGCCGCCAACGTAGTGCTCACAGGCAACTAAACAAGGACAACTACCCACAAAACCAACTTGGTAAATGGTAACCTAAATAGGCTTCCCAATCAGAGACAACGATAAACAGCTGTCTCTGATTGGGAACCCATCCAGGCCACCATCAACCTAATTACCCATAGACAATACAAAATCCCCATAGATAACAAAAACCCTAGACAAGACAAAAACCCATAGACAAGACAAAAACCCATAGACAATAGAAAAACTAAACAAACCACCCTTGTCACACCCTGACCTAACCAAATAATAAAGAAACCAAATATAACTAAAGTCAGGGCGTGACAAAATGAGTTTTAATGACTTCAACCTAAGTGTATGTAAACTTCCGACTTCAACTGCATATAAATGGTGTATATAAATGGTGTGTATATGTGTGTATAGCTGTAGTTACATAGGATGAGCCACGACTAGAATACAGTGTATATACATATAAAGTGGGTAAAACAGTATGTAAACATTATTAAAGTGACCAGTGTTCAATGATTATAGGGCAGCTGATTCTAAGGTGTCTGTTACACTTATATATAGCAGTCCATCCATCACATTACTGTAACACCGTAGGCTACTTCGAAACAACACTTTATAACTCAAGAAGATCTAAATGCATATTCTCATTAAACTGATTGAGATCATATGGTTGTTATGCAGATGCTGCATGGACGTTTCACCAGTAAAACTTAAATAATTATCATTCACGATTGACAGTGAGAAATGTGAAGGGAGGTCAGAGAACTGGCAATGTGGTGCCAGGACAACAACCTCTCCCTCATTGTGAGCAAAACAACGGAGCTGATCGTGGACTACAGGAAAAGGTGGGCCGAACAGGCCCCCATTAACATCAACGAGGCTGTAGTTGAGCTGGTCGAGAGTTTCAAGTTCCTTGGTGTCCACCACCAACAAACTATCATGGTCCCTCAGGAGACTGAAAAGATTTGTCATGGGTCCCCAGATCCTCAAAAGGTTCTACAGCTGCACCATCGAGAGCATCCTGACCGGTTGCATCACCGCCTGATATGTCAACTGCTCGGCATCTGACTGTAAGGTGCTACAGAGGGTAATGCGAACGGCCCAGAACATCACTGGGGCCAAGCTTCCTGCCATCCAGGACCTATATACTAGGCAGTGTCAGAGGAAAGCCCATAAAATTGTCAGAGACTCCAGTCACCCAAGTTATAGACTGTTTTCTCTGCTACCGCACGGCAAGTGGTACCGGAACACCAAGTCTAGGACTAAAAGGCTCCTGAACAGCTTCTACCCCAAAGCCATAAGACTGCTGAACAGTTAATCAAATCGCCACTGGACAATTTACATTGACCCCCCCTCCCTTTTGTACACTGCTACTACTCGCTGTTTATTATCTATGCATAGTCACTTCACCCCCACCTACATGTACAAATTACCTCAACTAACCTGTACCCCCACACACTGACTCGGTACCTGTGCCCCCTGTATATACAGTAGCCTCGTTATTGTTATTCTTATTGTGTTACTTTTTATTATAACTTTTTATTTTAGTCTACTTGGTAAATATTTTCTTAAACACTTCTTGAACTGCACTGTTGGTTAAGGGCTTGTAAGTAAACCTTTCACTGTAAAGTCTACACTTGTTGTATTCGGCGTATGTGACAAATAAAGTTTGATTTGATTTGATTAAACAAGCATCATTTGCCAGAGAGCCTGTTCTCTACGAGTAGAGCAGAGACTGTGCGTAAAGTAAAGCATTCCACACATATGCACAGAAACTTTCGACCTTTGGCCGTGGGGGGAGAGGTCCAGAAATGTCAGATCCACAGCCACTCCGTTTTCCAACCTCGCTAGCTGACATGACACTGAACAGATTTGTGAGCAAACTCTGATGCCCTCTAACTCCAATCTAAGTCCAGAGCCATGTGCTAGGGCAATGGGTGACAGCCCAACCATACCATTAAACACACACCGTGACACCAAGGCCAAGCCGTAATTACCCAGCCAAGGGACACAAAAAGCATTCCCTTTAAACTTTAAAGGAGCCTGTCCATTGAGCAGGCAAAATGCCTCTCTCACCCACCCACGCTCTCCGTGCTCCCACACTTGTTAGGGGGAGTTAATTTGCCCACTGAGTGGTGTCTCAGACGGTAAAGAATACTGTGATCTTCATGATCAAAAACAGGCTACAAAATGTAACAAACGCCTCGCATCGCCAATCTCTCTCTTCACTTGTACTCCCCCGTAGCCTGACACATCACAGGCAGTTGAGGAAAGAAGTTGGACCTTTTTTGATTTGTGTCGAAGAGAAAATAATGTTTGTCTCTAATTAGTTTCCTCCTAGCTAGCTCTTTCTGAAGAGATTTTAATTATGATTGGGTGTTGGAAGATGTGGATGAAATGGATGGCATGGATCAAGGAGATGCCAGCCGGGCGGGGAGAGATAGGCTACAAGCAGAGTTGTTAAAACATTAAAACACACACCTCACCCGGGGTGCCAACTCAGCAGGGCACGGCCCGTCAGAGTACAGCTACGTCAGAGCTTCAAGACTCAGCATCGCCAGTGGAGGTCTGAGAGCTGGTCACAGCGTGAGGCGATACGAAAGAACAATGTGTTGCAGGCTGTTGGCAACTTGATGCAGTCTATGAGTTAGTAATGTGCTGTGAGGATGATTTATGTATCTAGCTGAATCACCTGTTGCATTAGGCTGTCAGGAAATGAAAATCCACCGATACATGGTATTTGTGTCTCTCCAGTTCAGTAATGCTCAGACCCGTCATTATCAGCTACACTGTATGAGCCAGAGTGGAGACAAATACGGAGGAGAAAGGAGGAGAGAAGTGGAGAGCAGAGGATAGGAGAGGAGAGGAAAGGAGAGGGTAGGAGAGGAAAGGAAAGGCACGCACATACAAACATACACCCCTGGTTAAAACACCTCTCCTCTGTTCTGCTGAAACACACATTCTACATGGATGACTCGTTAGCACTATATTGGGGGTATGAGGTATAACAGCCGGGCCAGAGTCGTACAGCAAGAAGCTTAAGTCTCTGGAGTCTAGAGTACATTAGATTTCTGACGAGGTTGTGTTTTTATCCCCAATGTAAGGACTTTTCCATAGTTGATCATTAGCAAGCCTCTTATTCTATATTGACTGTAAATTAAATTGTATGATGTGTAAGAACTGAAAATGCACATTACTTTTCAAATTGGAAAACATTGTGTGAATTAATTAGGCCTACTTGCCTTAAATGCAACATGCACGCTCACACACGCACACACACATACAGGCCTGGGCAACTCCAGTCCTCGGGGCCTGATTGGTGTCACACTTTTGCCCCAGCCCCAGCTAACACACCTGACTCCAATAATCAACTAATCATGATATTCAGTTAAACATGCAATTAGTTTAAATCAGGCGTGTTTGCTAGGGATGGGGGGAAATTGTGACACCAATCAGGCACTGGAGGACTGGAATTGCCCAGGCCTGCATTATACAGTACAAAAACCCAGGAAGTAATCTGAGCAGTGGCCCATCAGCAAGATGACAACACCAATGTCCTGTTAGAATCCTACACCCCAACACCCTGCATAAAAATGCACCTCCGCCCTGTCATCACTAATGTGGTGGCCTACAGCAGGGTTTCCCAAACTAGGACCGAGGACCGAGGACCGAGGACTGAGTTTGGGAAACCCTGGCCTACAGTATTATCCAATAAGCACAGTCACACTTGGGTTTATGTACCATGCAGAACTGAGCTGCCAGCCAGGCTGCCACACAAGAGCTGATAATATACTGCAGCTCTATCAAATAGATTCTGTCAAACTATTAATCTCTTTATAGAGAGAAATAAAACCAGATCAAGCATGGATTTGGATTATTCTGAGTTCATGGCTGTCTGTGCCGGCATGTGTGAGAGGCTGTGTGTAATCATGAAATGTGTGTATGTGTAAAAATGACTGATAATCTGCAAATGGGGGAGTGCAGGAAAACCTTGGCAGTGAGTCTATGGGTCATGTTTGAGTTGGATGTTGTTTGGATTGTGTATGGCTCAGAAAGAGTGACCACTCTCAAATTTGGGGAAATACGATTGTTAAAAGGGTTGTTACATGTTCACCAGCAGATCTGACCTCCTCCATCCTCAACATCTGGTCACTTAGTGTTCTTTGTGAAGAACCTGAGCAAGAGACGGGATCCAAGTTTTTACACACTAAAAGATAGGGGTTAGGGGTTCTTTGGCATGTAGAACCCTTTTTGGTGTTATATAGAACCCTTTTTTGAAGGTTCGATAAAGACCCATGCTCATAAGGTTCTAAATGGAACTTGTGTGGTGCTATAAAGAACCCCTTTCCTAAGGTTTTATAAAGAACCATTAAAAAAGGTGATATATGTTACGAGATGTCGCCAAGCCAATAGATGGCGCTGATGTTATTTGTATCTTAGTGTGATACTCTATAGTAGGAGCGAGCTAAGTTAGGCATTACTTAGTATGCACTGAATGGAGCTGTATACA
Source organism: Salvelinus fontinalis (assembly GCF_029448725.1). Classification (NCBI taxonomy): domain Eukaryota; kingdom Metazoa; phylum Chordata; class Actinopteri; order Salmoniformes; family Salmonidae; genus Salvelinus; species Salvelinus fontinalis. The sequence goes on from NC_074672.1 coordinate 21,541,550, forward strand.
TGCTACCCATTGATGCTTGCTCTTGTATTGAATAATCGGCATACAAAACATGATGTCAGAAGTCAGAACCAAATAGGTGTGTCCTTGACTAACCAAAATATCAAAACGATAGACAGAGAAATGCACAGTAGGAAGGGACTTGCCAACTAGCTAACTAGCTACAAAAAAAAGTCTAATAATAAATAAAAAAATGGCTTACTTGGTAATTCACGTACCAGAGCCTATGGACATGAAGGGTGGTACATACAGCAACTGGACATTTGTTCAAGCACTATGGTAAAACTATGAGTTAGCTACCGGTCTGGACAGAAGCAAAAGTCTGCATAGCAACTCTGCTAACTGTGACGGGAAAGGAATGTCATCTCTTACACACATGCCGGAAGAAGTCAATGTTAAACATCAGAGCTGTACATTGCACATCTGAGATTGCTAGCAGACGCGTGAATTTGGCGCATTACGAGAGGAACTAGTCCGTGACAGGCTTGTCATAGGCACTAAAGATATAGCTGCGCCAGCGAGCATGCTCAGAGAAACAAACCTCACATTGAACAAAGCCATAGACGTGTGTCATTCAAGTGGACAAGCACAAATTCAAATCAAGAAAATTGGTGTAGGTGAACCAGACATTATACTGTACCTACCGTGAGCAACGTTCACAATCAAAAGGCCAAACCAATGGTTGTAAACAGGCAACTTTACAGTGTATACTAACAAAAGTAGACTGCCAAACAACTTACCATGTCATTACTGTGGTTCAGTACATGCCAAACCCAAATGCCCAGCATACAGTGTCACCTCTAAAGCATGTGGAAAACGAAACCATTTTGCCAAAGTTAGTTTACGAGCAAAACACAAACCTCGACTCAATCTATTAGTGGAAGACAATGAGTCAGATGACCAACAACAGATGCAATGTGGTACATCTCACTGGTTAATTCTGTGTAAGACAAGGCAAACAAATGGTTCATAAGCTAGCTCCACTCAGTGACGAGCCATTGACATATGACCCCAGCCATACAATTAAATGTCAACTAGACAAAGGATCAAGTGAATGTCAAAAGCTATCGGGACCTACAGCGAGTCATGCTGACTAATCCAAGATGGCGTAGCAGTGTAGACGTGTTTTGTTTCGTCCTCTCATGTACGTTTGTATTTTTCGTGTTTCTTGTATATATATATATTTTTTAATTCTATCTCTTTTCGATTTTTAATTCGATTATACCTTCCGGTAACCTACCTCACCCAATGTGATACGGAATCGCTATTATTTTTTAACTTTGGAACACATTCAAGAACCCCCCAGTAGCTAACCAGCTAATCAGCTACAAGCTATTTAGTCATTTTTAGCCGCTGCTAACAGCTTTTACCTTCTGCACAGACACCAGCCCTGTTATTAGCCTGGATATTACTCACCAATTTACCAGCATCGGACTGTCTCTCGACAACAACGCCGGATTCCTGCTGTAATCCCTGAGCCACTACTTCTGATCCTCACAGCTAGCTTGCAGCTAGCGCAGCTAGCGCCACTGCCACGAAGCTAGCACCAGTTAGCAAACACAATTCTACAATCACAACCTCTCTTTCGCCATCGCCATCCGGCTTGGATTCTCTGTCGACACGACCACGTCTGGTCTGCAGACGAATACCCCATCCGCTGTGCCCTCAACTGGCCTCCGTCTGAGCAGACCCCCTCCGTCTGAGCAGACCACCCCCCGGGCTACTAACTTTAAACGCCGCGTGCTAGCGTAGTGGCGGCCTCCCTGCTCCATCTACGGCTGCCCCCTGTACACTATGATCACTTGGCTACATAGCTGATGCCTACCGGACTGTCCATTAATTCACGGTACTCCATTCTGTTTATTTGTGTTTTCTCTGTCGGCTCTGTGTTTTAACTCAGGCTCTGTGTGTAGTTAATCCGACCCTCTCTGCCTAGTCGTCGCCATTTTTACCTGCTGTTGCTGTGTTAGCTGACTAGCTGCTGTTATCTCACCTGTTGTTTTAGCTAGCTCTCCCAATCAAGACCTGCAATCACTTTATGCCTTACTGTATGTCTCTCTCAAATATCAATATGCCTTTTATACTGTTGTTCAAATCAAATCAAATTGTATTTGTCACATACACATGGTTAGCAGATGTTAATGCGAGTGTAGCGAAATGCTTGTGCTTCTAGTTCCGACAATGCAGTAATAACCAACAAGTAATCTAACCTAACAATTCCACAACTACTACCTTATACACACAAGTGTAAAGGGATAAAGAATATGTACATAAAGATATATGAATGAGTGATGGTACAGAACGGCATAGGCAAGATGCAGTAGATGGTATCGAGTACAGTATATACACATGAGATGAGTAATGTAGGATATGTAAACATAAAGTGGCATAGTTTAAAGTGGCTAGTGATACATGTATTACATAGAGATGGCAAGATGCAGTAGATGATATAGAGTACAGTATATACATATACATATGAGATGAGTAATGTAGGGTATGTAAACATTATATTAAGTGGCATTGTTTAAAGTGGCTAGTGGTACATTTTTACATAATTTCCCTCAATTCCCATTATTAAAGTGGCTGGAGTTGAGTCAGTATTTTGGCAGCGGCCGCTAAATGTTAGTGGTGGCTGTTTAACAGTCTGATGGCCTTGAGATAGAAGCTGTTTTTCAGTCTCTCGGTCCCTGCTTTGATGCACCTGTACTGACCTCGCCTTCTGGATGATAGCGGGGTGAACAGGCAGTGGCTTGGGTGGTTGTTGTCCTTGATGATCTTTATGGCCTTCCTGTGACATCGGGTGGTGTAGATGTCCTGGAGGGCAGGTAGTTTGCCCCCGGTGATGCGTTGTGCAGACCTCACTACCCTCTGGAGAGCCTTACGGTTGTGGGCGGAGCAGTTGCCGTACCAGGCGGTGATACAGCCCGACAGGATGCTCTCGATTGTGCATCTGTAGAAGTTTGTGAGTGCTTTTGGTGACAAGCCGAATTTCTTCAGCCTCCTGAGGTTGAAGAGGCGCTGCTGCGCCTTCTTCACAACGCTGTCTGTGTGGGTGGACCAATTCAGTTTGTCCGTGATGTGTACACCGAGGAACTTAAAACTTTCCACCTTCTCCACTACTGACCCGTCGATGTGGGTAGAGGGGTGGTCCCTCTGCTGTTTCCTGAAGTCCACAATTCCAAAATGTTCAGGCTAGTTATCATTGTTTTGGTTTGCAATGGACCCCGTAGTTCCACTCTCCGTACCTCTGATACCTCCTTTGTTCCTCGGGTGATGTGGAGGTAAACCCAGGCCCTGCATGTCCCCAGGCACCCTCATTTGTTGACTTCTGTGATCAAAAAAGCCTTGGCCTCATGCATGTCAATTTTAGAAGACTCCTCCCTAAGTTTGTCTTACTCACCGCTTTAGCACACTCTGCCAACACTGATGTCCTTGCCGTGTCTGAATCCTGGCTTAGGAAGGCCACCAAAAATTCTGAGATTTCCATACCCAACTATAACACTTTCCGTCAAGATAGAACTGCCAAAGGGGGAGGAGTTGCAATCTACTGCAGAGATAGCCTGCAAAGTTCTGTCATACTTTCCAGGTCTATGCCCAAAAAGTTCGAACTTCTAATTTTAAAAATGAATCTCTCCAGAAATAAGTCTCTCACTGTTGCTGCCTGCTACCGACCCCCCTCAGCTCCCAGCTGTGCCCTGGACACCATCTGTGAATTGATCGTTCCCCATCTAGCTTCAGAGTTTGTTCTGTTAGGTGACCTAAATTGGGATATGCTGAAAACCCCGGCAGTCCTACAATCTAAGCTAGATGCTCTCAATCTCACACAAATCATCAAGGAACCCACCAGGTACAACCCTAAATCCGTAAACATGGGCACCCTAATAGACATTATCCTGACCAACTTGCCCTCCAAATACACCTCTGCTGTCTTCAATCAAGATCTCAGCGATCACTGCCTCATTGCCTGTATCCGCTACGGGTCCGCGGTCAAACGACCACCCCTCATCACTGTCAAACGCTCCCTAAAACACTTCTGCGAGCAGGCCTTTCTAATCGACCTGGCCCGGGTACCCTGGAAGGATATTGACCTCATCCCGTCAGTTGAGGATGCCTGGTCATTCTTTAAAAGTTACTTCCTCACCATATTAGACAAGCATGCTCCGTTCAAAAAATGCAGAACTAAGAACAGTTATAGCCCTTGGTTCACTCCATACCTGACTGCCCTCGACCAGCACAAAAACATCCTGTGGCGAACTGCAATAGCATCGAAGAGCCCCCGCGATATGCAACTGTTCAGGGAAGTCAGGAACCAATACACGCAGTCAGTCAGGAAAGCAAAGGCCAGCTTTTTCAAGCAGAAATTTGCATCCTGTAGCTCTAACTCCAAAAAGTTCTGGGATACTGTAAAGTCCATGGAGAACAAGAGCACCTCCTCCCAGCTGCCCACTGCACTGAGGCTAGATAACACGGTCACCACCGATAAATCCGTGATAATCGAAAACTTCAACAAGCATTTCTCAACGACTGGCCATGCCTTCCTCCTGGCGACTCCAACCTTGGAAAACAGCCCCGCCCCCCCGCTGCTACTCGCCCAAGCCTCCCCAGCTTCTCCTTTACCCAAATCCAGATAGCAGATGTTCTGAAAGAGCTGGAAAACCTGGACCCATACAAATCAGCTGGGCTTGACAATCTGGACCCCCTATTTCTGAAACTGTCCGCCGCCATTGTCGCACCCCCTATTACCAGCCTGTTCAACCTCTCCTTTGTATCATCTGAGATCCCCAAGGATTGGAAAGCTGCCGCGGTCATCCCCCTCTTCAAAGGGGGAGACACCCTGGACCCAAACTGTTACAGACCTATATCCATCCTGCCCTGCCTATCTAAGGTCTTCGAAAGCCAAGTCAACAAACAGATCACTGACCATCTCGAATCCCACCGTACCTTCTCCGCTGTGCAATCCGGTTTCCGAGCCGGTCACGGGTGCACCTCAGCCACGCTCAAGGTACTAAACGATATCATAACCGCCATTGATAAAAGACAGTACTGTGCAGCCGTCTTCATCGACCTGGCCAAGGCTTTCGACTCTGTCAATCACCATATTCTTATCGGCAGACTCAGTAGCCTCGGTTTTTCTAATGACTGCCTTGCCTGGTTCACCAACTACTTTGCAGACAGAGTTCAGTGTGTCAAATCGGAGGGCATGTTGTCCGGTCCTCTGGCAATCTCTATGGGGGTACCACAGGGTTCAATTCTCGGGCCGACTCTTTTCTCTGTATATATCAATGATGTTGCTCTTGCTGCGGGCGATTCCCTGATCCACCTCTACGCAGACGACACCATTCTGTATACTTCTGGCCCTTCCTTGGACACTGTGCTATCTAACCTCCAATCGAGCTTCAATGCCATACAACACTCCTTCCGTGGCCTCCAACTGCTCTTAAACGCTAGTAAAACCAAATGCATGCTTTTCAACCGGTCGCTGCCTGCACCCGCACGCCCGACTAGCATCACCACCCTGGACGGTTCCGACCTAGAATATGTGGACATCTATAAGTACCTAGGTACCTATAAGTACCTAGACTGCATCTATAAGTACCTAGACTGCAAACTCTCCTTCCAGACTCATATCAAACATCTCCAATCCAAAATCAAATCGAGAGTCGGCTTTCTATTTCGCAACAAAGCCTCCTTCACTCACGCCGCCAAACTTACCCTAGTAAAACTGACTATCCTACCGATCCTCGACTTCGGCGATGTCATCTACAAAATAGCTTCCAATACTCTACTCAGCAAACTGGATGCAGTTTATCACAGTGCCATCCGTTTTGTTACTAAAGCACCTTATACGACCCACCACTGCGACCTGTATGCCCTAGTCGGCTGGCCCTCGCTACATGTTCGTCGTCAGACCCACTGGCTCCAGGTCATCTACAAGGCTATGCTAGGTAAAGTGCCGCCTTATCTCAGTTCACTGGTCACGATGTCTACACCCACCCGTAGCACGCGCTCCAGCAGGTGTATCTCACTGATCATCCCTAAAGCCAAAACCTCATTTGGACGCCTTTCCTTACAGTTCTCTGCTGCCTGCGACTGGAACGAATTGCAAAAATCTCTGAAGTTGGAGACTTTTATCTCCCTCAACAACTTTAAACATCTGCTATCCGAACAGCTAACCGATCGCTGCAGCTGTACATAGTCCATCGGTATATAGCCCACCCAATTTACCTACCTCACACCCCATACTGCTTTTATTTATTTACTTTTCTGCTCTTTTGCACACCAGTATCTCTACTTGCACATGATCATCTGATGATTTATCACTCCAGTGTTAATCTGCTAAATTGTAATTATTCGATTTATTGCCTACCTCCTCATGCCTTTTGCACACATTGTATATAGATTCTCTTTTTTTCTACCATGTTATTGACTTGTTTATTGTTTACTCCATGTGTAACTCTGTGTTGTTGTCTGTTCACACTGCTATGCTTTATCTTGGCCAGGTCGCAGTTTCAAATGAGAACTTGTTCTCAACTAGCCTACCTGGTTAAATAAAGGTGAAATAAATTTAAAAAATCAAATAAATGCAAGACGGCAATCTAGTTCTCCTACCGAGCAAAGCTACACACAAACTATATGATACTGATAAAGCCAACAGGAGAATGTAATCTCAAAGCAGATCATGATGGAAAAATGTTTCATGTTAAATTTCAGGTCATGGAGACATCCCAGATTCCTCTGCTGTAAAATGACATGTGTGAAAGACTCAGCCTACTACATGTGAACCACAGCCATGTCTTACATCATGTCGACACCCAAGCATCACATCCACTGAGGTCATCATGACAAATGAGATCATCTCCAAGTACAACAATGTGTTCGATGGGCTTGGCTGTCTTTCTTGAGAGCTACACCCATAGAAGTAGACAACACAGACCGGCCTGTGCAGCAGCTATCAAGACGGATACCTATTCCACTGAAGGAAAGGATCACAAAGGCCATACATTCAATGGACAATGCAGACATCATCACAAAAGTCACAGAACCAACACCGTGGATCAGCAACATGGTTGTCATTGACAAACCTGATAAACTGCAAGTATGCATGGACTCCAGTGCACTCAACAAAGCCACTTCCAGATGCCTACAATAGAAGAGATTCTACCAAAGATATCCAATGCAAAGGTATTCTCAGTACTCAATGCCAAAGATGGATATTGGCAAGTCAAACTTGATGTGAGCTGCTATCTAACAACTTCCTGGACACCTATAGGCAGGTATAGACGGCTGAGAATGCAATTTGGAATTAGGCCAGTGGCTGAAGAATACCAGCACAGACAGTGTGAAGCACTACAGGGACTAAAAGGAGTGTGATCGCAGATGACATTCTACTCTATGGATGTGGCAACACAAACAAAGAGGTAATGGCAGATCATGACAGAAACCTCACAACTCTCTTGCAGAGAGCAAAATATATCAATCTGAAGCTGAACAAAAAGAAACTCAGGTTAAAGCTGCCAACTGTGACATACATGGGTCATCTTCTAACCACAGAGGGCCTTCGCCCTGACCCAGAGAAAATAACAGCCGTTCAGAACATGGGTACACCGACCAACGTCAAGTCACTACAGCGGCTGTTGGGGTTTGTGAACTATTTAGCTAAATTTATGCCCCGTCTATCTGATATGTGTGAGCTGCTCAGAAGACTGACTGACAAGGACATTGACTGGACATGTCTACCACAGCATGACATAGCAGTTGAGTCTATCAAACAGTTAGTCACACAACACCCAGTGTTCAAATACTACGACCTGAATGATGAAGTCACACTGCTGTGTGATGCCAGTGAGACAGGTTTGGGCGCAGCCCTTCTACAGAAAGGACAACCTGTTGCATTTGCCTCCAGAACATTGAGTCAGACAGAACAAAGATATGCACAGATTGAGAAAGAATGTCTCTCCATTGTTTTTGCATGTGACAATTTTGACCAGTATCTGCATGGCAGAGAGTTCATAACAATACACAGCAACCACAAACCGCTCAAGACGATCTTCAAGAAATCCCTACTCACAGCACCCAAGTGACTGCAGAGAATGTTGCTAAGGCTACAAAGATACCAACTCCATGTGCAATACAAACAAGGCAAAGAACTACATCTAGCTGACTTCCTGTCCAGAACTGCTCAATCAACCACAGAGCACAGACAAATGAAAACACCAGCCACGGTCTAGGCTATGGGACTGGACACAACTGACCTGGAACAGGTGGATCACACCAGTGATGTCAACATCTTGACTAAGGCAATGGAATCAAAGCACACTCTTCCCAGGACCCACTGTTTCAGGCTCTGCATGCTCAAATCAACAATGGCTTGCCTGGAACCAAACAGACTGTAAGTCCCACACTGAAACATTTCTGGACGTACAAAGAGAATTTCACCACAGAAAATGGACTGATATTCAAAGGAAACAGGGTCTTCATCCCTGACATATTACCCACTGACGTTCTACCCAAAATCCACTCTGGCCCCTCAGGCATAGAGGCCAGCCTCAGAAATGCACGTGATGCTATTTTCTGGCCAAGGATTACGGAGGACGTAAAGATCTTTATCGGCAAATGTGCCACATGCAACTCCATCCAGAAGAGATCACAAAAGGAGACACTCATCATGAAAAAGCTTCTCAAACCCCAAATGGTACAAAATGTCATAGCAAGAAAACAAGCCAAAGGGCTGACAGCAAAACGCCACTATTACACACAAGCCTGTGACATGCCCAACATCATCCAAGAAAAAAGAGTAAGGGTCCTTCTCCACCCCAACAACTCAGACAGCACTTGAACACTGGGCACTGATCAACTCAGTGACCGATCATTTGAAGTAGTAGTGAATGGTAAAAAATACAGCAGAAACAGAAAAGACATTCGTCCACTGACTGAACAATTCAAGATCCCCCTGGTCGACCACCAAACAAAGATGGATGAGGATGACTGGGGACCATGGAATGAACCCGCCACCCGCCGGGTGGTGAGCAACAGGCTGCTGCTATGGAAGCAGCCCCACTGCCTGAAAATCTAACTCGGAGACACACCAGAACCAGAGCAAATATCAGTCCGCCTGTGAGATACTCCGGAGACTAGGTTGTTTAATCTAACAAGTATTTTGGGGGGGTATGAAAAATTGTATAAAGAAGATGGAAGCAGATTGGAGTATTGCTTATGGACTGATGATGCTTGTTAAAGGTGCTTGCATAAGAACACATTTATGTTTTTGTTACCAGTGTAATGTTTAACTTGAAATGGTCTAACACTAGTTCACCTCGTTATGAGGCTAGGAGGAGTTATCTTAATTTGTTGTGTAAAGGAAGATGTTACGAGATGTCGCCAAGCCAATAGATGGCGCTTCTGTTATGTGTAGCTCAGTGTGATACTCTATAGTACGAGTGAGTCAAGTTAGGTATTACTTACTATGCACTATATGGAGCTGTATGCATGCTACCCATTGATGCTGAGTAAAGACATTCTTATCAACATTACTTTGCTCTCGTATTGAATAATCGGCATACAAAACACTATATAGCACCAACAAGGGTTCCGCTACGGTTACAACCCTTTTTTATGGTTCTTTATAGAACCTTTATGGAGAATGGTTTTATAAAGAACCTTTATCAATCTAACCATACAGATTGTTTTTTATTCTGGTCAGCCATATTATATTGATAAAATTCCATAAGTGTTATTATTGTGTTTATTGACAAGTTGAATCAAGTCAAGCCTTCTCAATTGGCACAAGGCCATACTACACAAGACACAATCACTGGCCACAGTCATTTAATAAGTAATAGAATAACACAACACATTAGATCAACTGGAATTAAACTCTCACTCACGGTTGCACAAAAAGAGCTGTGAGCAAACCACGTCCCAAAATATTCCAATGAGCCGCCTCCCCCACATTTTAATTATCACTTAAAGAGCAAATAACCCTTTTGTGAACTGAAAATAACTATTGAAGGGCTCAAAGGGTTCTTTAAGTTATTAAGGTTCCACATAGAACCATCACCCTTCCCAAAGAACCCTTGAGGAACTATTTTTTCTTGGTGTGTAACATTCCTGGTCAAGAGTCAATCAATTGCTGGATTTGTGAGAAAATTCCCCAAATAACATAGGAATTACATATTGTTATAAAGCCATTAGCCACACATCCAGCCACTCAACCATATCTTCTGTAGCTCATTGTTACAGTAGCCTATGTAGGCCTACCGTTGCAGTCAATCATTTCCTTGTCTTTGAGTCATTTGAGTTGAATCATTCCAGTATTCAAGAAAACAAAAAGCATTTGTTACCTATAGGCCTATCACTTTCCCATAATTGTTCTCCAGGTGGTTGCCTAATTAACCTGTCTTGGTATACAGTCTGAAACAAAGCACTGCAGAATCGGGGAAATGTTCCTTACAAACCAGAATGTTGAATAGAATTGCATTTGAACTTACTCTGTCAGTGGTCTGTGCACCCACAGTCCTTGCTGAAGTAGAAATTTGTATCACCGGGCACATGCACAAAACCATGTAAACACCTGTTAGTATGGCTGCATCACGTGCATGACGTCTACTTCTGTCTTGTGCACTTGGACCTGCGATTTGAAGTCAGTTTAATAATACTTTTCTGTAGATATTTTGTCTCAAATTTCAACCAGCAGAAGGAGCAACACCACAGACACTCAGCAGAGTAAGATGTTGTGTTTTTTTCTATGTAAATGTGCATGGCTTTGTGTACACAATTGAAGGCATTGACACGTTTTGTGACTATCCAGGGATAGCTTTCACGCACGTATAGATTGGGAATAAGCATATCCACTTCAGCTGTCCACAGGAGAATTTACTTTTGAGAAGATGTCTAATCTGTTGTCATTTGTCAGGCAAACATTAATGTAGTGAACCGTTTGGTGCCGACATGGCAATATATAAGAAATCTGCGGATAACATAGACTACTTACCTGTCGCCTCCTGTTCATATTTGGGGATAGTTTATTCCACTAGCTTGGGATTTCTGACACAGATGGTATTTAAATCAGTTGGTTTCAGCTCTTCGGATGAGAAGGAGGGGATCAGGCCAGCATTAGGCTACATTAATATGTAGCTACATGAATACATGAAGCTAACTCTTGTCTCCTTTATACAGTGAATCCTGCACCTATTGGAAATCATATTGCCTCCTGTGCATACCTTCATCTCCCGTGGCTGAGCTATGACTACCCTTTGACACTATTAGGCTCAGGCACGTGCACAGATAGGGTTCTACCTGTGCAGAGCACATGCCCCTTTGCACTACCAACCCTTAGTACAATTTTTGAAAAAAATGTGTTTGACCAGATACAATGCTATTTCACAGTAAACAAATGATCAACTGACTTTCAGTATGCTTATAGGGAAGGGCCCTCAACGTGTACAGCACTTACACAAATGGCTGATGATTGGCTGAAAGAAATTGATCAAAAGAAGCTTGTGGGAGCTGTTTTGTTAGATTTCAGTACAGCTTCTGACATTATCGATCATAATCTGCTGCTGGAAAATATATGTGTTATAGCTTTACATCCCCTGCTATTTCATGGATCGAGAGTTACCTGTCAGAGGGTGTTATCAGAAACAGGGGGTGTTCTTTAATAAAAGCGTCTCTAACATAATCCAGGTAGCGTCGGGCATTCCCCAGGGCAGTGGTCTAGGCCCCTTACTTTTTTCAATCTTTACTAATGACCTGTTACTGGCACTGAGTAAAGCCTGTGTATCTATGTATGCTGATGACTCATTATTATACACGTGAGCTATAATGTTGCACCTGGACTACTGCCCATATGGTCAAGTGCCACAAAGAGGGACATAAGCAAATTACAGTTGGCCCAGAACAGAGCAGAACGGCTGGCCCTTAATATTCACGGAGAGCTAACATCAATGACATGCATGTCAACCTCTCATTGTCACATATTCCTAAGGGAACGACGCAGGAGATGAGAAGCAGGTCCGGGAGTGAAGTTTTATTAGCTGACGGACATGAAATGGAACAGGAACAGCTTCTGGATAGGAACACATAACACACACAATACGGAACAATGCGGACACAGGGAAAACAACCAAGGAACAGACATATACAGTGGGTAATCAACAAAGTGAAGGAGTCCAATGAGCGCAGCTGCGCGTAATGTTGGTAACAGGAGTGTATGATGACGGGTAGGAGGAGCGGGAGCTGGCGTGACACTCCTGGCTCAAAGTGGAGGAGAGATTGACGGCATCACTACTTGTCTTTGCGAGAGGTATTAACATGTTGAAAGCACCGAGCTGTCTGTTTAAATGACTAGTAGCCTACACAGATCAGACACCCATACATATCCCACAACATATGCCACAAAGGGTCTCTTCACAGTCCCCAGGTCCAGAACAGACTCCGGGAAACGCACAGTAACTCATGCAAGCAGTAAAATCAGATTAAAAAATGGATAAAACTATACCTTTATGGAACAACGCGGACCGTTAAGAGACACACAGGCACAAACACATACATACGCAAACAATCTACTACTGACTCATCTTTACCAGAACAATAGGCTACCTGGTGATTTGATTGATCATTTTCATATTTTAGATAGGCCTAGTTTGGGTGGCTACTGGCTATAAAGATAAACAGCTGTAACATCGCACCGCCTCCAATATTAAGGGATGAAGATGTAGCATATTCTGGTAAATGTATTATGTTATTTGCGAGTAAGAACAGGGCTACCCAGCACACAGGCTGCCCTCCAAAGTGATGTTGCAGTGCAGACAGAACATGCTTTTCCATCCAATCCTACAACCTCGTATGATTTTACTTTCTTTGCACTCCAGAGAAGTGACATGATACATCCCTAGTTGATATTGGCTGCTAAAATGTAGGTGTAAAATGCAGTTTATTTATTTCTGCAGCCTATCTTGCACTTCGAAAAATACATTGAGTTTATGGCTGTAACGACATGCTACGTTTGCGCGGCGATTGTGCGCGCATGTACATGTGTGTGCCCAGGGGGTCGCAAGTCTTCTAGGCCTACCACTCCTTTTTGGGGATCGCTGGTCAAAAGGTTTGAAAACCATTGGGATACATGATAGTGGCAACAAATGGAGTTGGGTTGGATATAGTATAATAATGGTAGGCTACAGTATTTCTTAAAATATTATATTTTGACTGGAATTGTGTTGGTCATTGTTAACCTCTAAAAGTCTAAGCCGTTGGGGGGTTCTAAGCTAACATATTACATTGTTTTAAGACGGTCATACAATGGATCATTTAGCTATTTGATTTTGAATTTTAGGACCCCTTTCAGCATCAAAAGAATTTGATAAAATACTGAATTTGGCCTTTAATTCTATAGCCCATAGAAACGCATTGAATAACACATTCATACATTTCTTTAAAAAAAAAAGACAGTGAAAAAGAAATCGTAAGGAATAAGGTTTTGAAGTGTCCGTCCCACTATATCTAGGATATATAAGAATATTTTTGTTTTTTTGGACACATATTTAGCACATTTTCTTTGTTGGCACAAAACTACCTCCGTACGTCCATTCATTTGTATGGGTTACCTTCACATGAGTCAACCCCCTTTCCATAGAGTGCTCATAATAGTTTGTAGGCCAAACCGTTCAGATGCTACAGAGGTTTTTGTGAGAAGACCGATTTCCGGGATGTCTCATGGTCTGACAAATACTCTGTAGCTCTGCCATCTTTCACCGCAGATGCGGAAGGCCACCATTGGCGGATGCGGTGGATTGAGATGCAGCCAATATGTCTAGCTTAAACTGACAGATTTTGTTGGGGATTTTTTATTATGTTACTAAGATTGACGCATGGGTGCATCAATAGACTCTTAAGGATTGTAATAAGTGCAGCATTTATTCCAGTTCAAAATAGTTTTGCAAAATACTTAACTCATCAGATTGTGCTGCTTTCCTCTCTTCTTGTAATAATTGCTCAATGAGTCTGTAACCAGGGTTGCGGGGATTTGTTTTGGGGGGGCAACATTTTTTTGTTTGAGCACATGCCCCCCAAAAGGTCTGTGCTTGGCCCTGATTAGGCTACAGTCAGGGCCTGCTCTAGCATTTTGGGGGCCCTAAGCGAGAATTTCACAAAGAAATGCACATTTTAAAGTACATTTTCTGCCTGTGGAATGTTGTCCCACTACTCTTCAATGGCTGTGCGAAGTTTCTGGATATTGTACACGTCGATCCGGAGCATCCCAAACTTTCCCACTGGGTGACATGTCAGGTGAGTAGGCAGGCCATTGAAGAACTGGGAATTTTTCAGCTTCCAGGACTTGTGTACAGATCCTTGTGACATGGGGCTATGGATTATCATGCTGAAACATGAGGTGATGACGGTGGATGAATGGCACGACAATGGGCCTCTGGATCTCGTCATGGTATCTCTGTGCAATCAAATTATTGTCAATAAAAAGCAATTGTGTTCGTTGTCTGTAGCTTATGCCTGCCCATACTATAATCTCTGCGCCACCATGGGGCACTCTGTTCACAACGTTGACATTGTCAAACCACTCGCCCACACGACGCCATACGTCTGTCATCTGCCCAGTAGAGTTGAAATCAGGATTCATCCGTGAAGAGCACACTTTTCCAGCGTGCCAGTGGTCATCAAAGGTGAGTATTTTCCCACTAAAGTCAGTTACGACGCCGAATTGCAGTCAGATCAAGACCCTGGTGAGGGCGAGCACGCAGATGAGCTTCCCTGAGACGGTTTCTGACAGTTTGTGTAGAAATTCTTCAGTTATGCAAACCGACAATTTCATCAGCTGTCCGGGTGGCTGGTCTCAGACGATCCCGCAGGTGAAGAAGCCTGATGTGGAGGTCCTGGGCTGGCGTGGCTACTGGGCTCTGCGGTTGTGAGGCCGGTTAGATGTCCTGCTAAATTCTCAAAAATTACGTTACTTATGGTAGAGAACTGAACATTCAATTCTCTGGCATCAGCTCTGGTGGACATTCCCGCGGTCAGCATGCAAATTGCACAATCCCTAAAAACTTGAGACATCTGTGGCATTGTGTTGTGTGACAAAACTGCACATTTTAGAGTGGCCTTTTATTGTCCACAGCACAAGGTACACCTGTGTAATGATCATGCTGTTTAATCAGCTTCTTGACATGCCACACCTGTCAGGTGGATGGATTATCTTGGCAAACGGGGAACTCCTCAGTAACAGGGATGTGAACTAATTTGTGCACAACATTTGAGAGAAATAAGCTTTTTGTGTGCAAGGAACATTTCTGGGCTCTTTTACTTCAGCTCATGATGGAACATGGGACCAACACTTTACGTGTTGTGTTTATATTTTTGTTCAGTGTAGATAACTGGCTAGATAGACTAATTTACCAATCTAAACATGTTAGCTGACACTGCTAATTGAGGGATGATGAGTGACAGACAAAACAAGAGAAAAACTGCTGATGCAGAACCAAATGTAGGATCTACACCTTGTATTATACTATTCTAACTCTTAACGGTAAATTGAGACGCAAATTTAGTCTGGGCCTATTATGTTGGAATGATTAAACTTCATGAAAAAAATTACCTTCAATTACCGTGTTTGGAAAGAAGTCTGACAGACGACGTTGCCCTTATAACAGAGATGTCACCAAGTCAAATGCAGTGGCCACTACCGTGCCCAACGCTGCCACCTACACGCGGTAGGCGGCGACGCGACCAAGCAGACAGCGGCAGCGAGCATTCATACCGATCAGAACGAGGCTTTTACTTGCTATTGCGAGCTCAGACCGCATACCACTCCATTCATGCTGTGAGAAGCTCAAGACTCGGAACGCGGAGCTTTTGGACGAGAATCGTGACAGTCGTGGAAATGCCTTCAAGTTTAATATTTTAACCATGCTGAAGAAAACAAACCCCAAGATCACAATTATCCGTAAGTAGAGCAAAACTTTTCTGCTGCAACTTCACTTATAACGTGGTTATTACAGTGTCATTTGTAGCGTAGTTTGTGGCTCGATTGAGTGACTGACATTCCTTCTCTCTCCCCCGATGTCTCTTCCCTGGCTGTTTCTATTCTCTGTGTCGTAGTATTAATATAATTCGGATAGGCAACCGAGGACTCAATGCATGCGGTTTGAGGGAATCATTTTTGGTTCAATTAGCCTATCTGCGTTCCCTCAGCCTATTCAGGTTTGGCCAGACCACATTGTTTGGCAAAATAATTGAACGCCCTATTTGATATGATTGGTAAGTTGGTAAAGTAGACCGGTTACGAATGGATATAAGTAAGTGTCAAGCAGCCGTGTGTAGGCTACATAGCTGGGCGTTCTCTTGCATGCAGAATGTGTGCAGATCACTGCAGGAGAATAGAAAATGAGAATAGAAAATTCTATTTAATTTTCAACTCCATAACTTGAGCTTGCCACTGTATCATTGCCTGGAGAAAAATAAAGCCGTAAATGGCAAATTATTGAAGTAATTTCAGAAGCTTTGACATGTCTTGACGCAGCTGTATATACCATTATTTTAATGTCGCATCAACATGCACTTTAATGTAATCGTATATATGTTTTTACACAGAATACGTAGGTGACGATTGGTTTGGGGATGACTGTTGGAAGCAGCCTATGCATTTCATTTCGATGCCGAGAAAATCGGATAAAAGTGGTATGACTATGCTAGAACGTGTTGGAAGAAGCTCGTATATAACCTCCACTTTAGACTCCGCATTTAGGCGATCGGATTTTACTGCCCACAATGCATAGTAATGTTCAGACATCAGCGTGGCTTTCAGATTTCTCTTGGAGTGTGACATTTACGAATTTATCTAGGGGATTAACCATTTTGGTGGTGTCCCGCTTTTGTTACGATTCCCTATTGCATTGTGTTTAGATTTGTAGCCTACATGCATGCGGTGCTGGCCGTGATGTTATTCACACAACCACAGGGTATGCATCATTGGTAGACATATAAGTACTATATGCAAGTACATTTTTATTAGGGTTTTATAGCCTACTGGTAGGGGAATGCAAATGTATTTTTATGCGTAACCAAACGGTCACTATTTTTATTATGGGGGCCTTATTGGAGAATTTGAGGGCCACTTCATAGGATACCATCCAAGTTTTATTTAGTCTACACATTGGTGTGTGGTCTTACTACTCATAAATAGCATAATGTGGATGACAGGCTAAGAAGCAATCACTGGATGTGCGAACCTTTTAGGCTATTCTTCCACAATTTTCAATAATTACAAATGTGTCCACTTAATTATATTGATTTAATTTTTGCAGACATCTGTTAGCTTTCAGCGCACTCATCTTGCTATTTGATTTGATAGCCTAGCGATGTAATAGAACAGGCATATTTCCCTATTGTAACAATAGTGGGGAAATTCGGTTGATTTAGAGCCCTACTTGCGTTATGATCAACTAACGGTGAGTAATATTGTTTTGAGGGGCGCTCCACTGGGGGCTTTGTGTCATGGTTCCCGCGCTCATGTTTGGCTGCCCTAAAGGCAATCTTTATTTAGTTTTCCTTTGCATCTCCGTTTGTGGAGAAAAAATGTCTAGCCATATCAACTGAGACCAAACCATAATTCATAGACTACAGTAGCCTTAGCCATATATGATAAGACGTTTTACAATCGGGAGTTATTTGAATATCATATGGACGCTGGGGTCATTCCTTAGCTACAGTAGCTTATACTATAAAGGCTCCATACATTTGTCTTATTTTTGCTTTAAATCTGGACTGCGTGTCTGTTAATTTGCTTTTCTCATGCACTCAGTTCAATATGTGCTCAGCATGTGTTTCTGTATGTTAGGTTGGATAAGGGAATAACGACAGACACCAATGTCAAGTTCAACAGCCTTGTTAAGCATTGTACAAATCCCTACACGTGGAGTCTGGGGAACAGTCCAGCTAGTCGATTACCTATCAACAAGACTCCGTAACAGCATGCATGTCATCTGAAAAGTGTGGGTCACATGGTTCTAGCCTCAATAAACACATAGTTTATCAGTGGACAGTGGGACAAGCCATGTGCAGGCCAAAATAAGACATTTAATTGAGAGAGGCCATGAATACCCTAGCCCAAAGGCGGCAGATGGCGATATTGAGTCTTTCCATCTTACCATCCAAACACATTGTATGCAGCCGGTAATAGAATCGTGTCCCATGTTGACCATGTTTTCTCATTAAGTAGATTTAATGGCGAGAAGGCAGAAATGGGTAAAATATGCATACTTTCTTTATGAAACACAATTTTCCACCACCATGCTAAAGTGGCTAATGGCTAGGAATGCTAGTCTCCGATGTTGCATATTGTAAAAACATATTTTTTTTAAATGCTGAATTTTGCATTTGGCCAATCAGATTGCAGCAGTCTGTTGTTTATGCCTTGATCACACTGACAGCAACATTATGAGAAATGGAATGCAGCATCATCTGGATATGTGTGCAACAAAAGTTAAACATTCACCTTCACCTACCATTTCTGTCAAGCCATCTACACATACAATTTGATGCATACATTTGATAAATCCAACATATGCACCACACAGAAAGCACTGCAACTGCTTCTGTAGCGCAATGCTGCAAGGCAAACGCAGGGTTCCATTGGAAATGAATGTACTTGTGGTGTACCATAATGCAATGATGCTGTCGGTGTGATTGAAGTGATACCCCTGGCTGAACACAGCGTGCAACGTCAGGAAGTATCATTAGCCACTAGCATGGTGGTGGAAAATTGTGTTTCATAAAGAAAGTATGCATATTTTACAAAACTCTTTCCGCCTTCTCACCATTAAATCTAGTTAAGGAGGAAATCAACGCATTTGCAGCCTGAATGGAGAATGTTTTAGGTACGAACCGGTCCATGGAGGATACAAGTGCATTGCGGGGTGCATACAATGCGTTTTTGGACGGTAAGACGAAACCATCAAAATCGCCATCTGCCTGCTTTTGGGCCACGAATACCCCACTTAGTATGGAATGCCAGTCACCCCGCATTTCTGTGTCCTCGCCTCGGTGCCTGTAGGCAATTATTTTGTATAAAATACAGTCATAGATGATGTCAAACAGAACAGTATGGTATAAGTAAGCATTTGATTTGGACCTTTATGGCCCTTACCTGCTTGAATGACAGGGAGATATGTTATGTGGAATGATTGTCCCTGACAGCTCCCACCCTAAACAGGCCACTGTCACACCACCTCACTCAGTCCACTGTCACACCCCCTCACTCAGTCCACTGTCACACCACCTCACTCAGTCCACTGTCACACCACCTCACTCAGTCCACTGTCACACCACCTCACTCAGTCCACTGTCCCCCCACTCACTCAGTCCACTGTCACACCACCTCACTCAGTCCACTGTCACACCCCCTCACTCAGTCCACTGTCACACCACCTCACTCAGTCCACTGTCCCCCCACTCACTCAGTGCATCTATCTGCGTCTCAAAATTCCAAACTGTTCCAAACGAACAAAATGCTATTTTCCATGTGTGTATGGACTACATTCCAGAGTGTAGGCTTCTCTAGCTACTCAATTAGTGAATCCATGTAATTGTTGATTCATTGAAATTCTTATCTTTACCTATTTGAAATGTTTTGTTATTGCGGTAGACCCTATTCATCTCAGTAATAACAAACTATTCTTTGGTATTTTTGTCCTCTACTTTTTCCTATCCTCTCTTTCAAGGCTCTGGTCTGTCAGGGATAGTGGAGCTTTTATGTCTGAAATGTTTTGAAGCTGGCTCCGCTGTAAAAGGGCACCTAGATCAAAGGGACAGAGATTGAAATAGTTTCTCTTCTACATTTTTCGGGGGAAAATGACAGGTAAAGAAAATGGAGGAGGCAGACATATTCGATGTGATCAAAATCACAGTCTTCTGTGAAGAACATGGGCTCTAACTCAGTGATTACTATTCCATTTGATTTTTGCCACAGCAAGTATGCCGTTTGTTATCTTAAATTCAATTTGAATATCTATTGGACGGCCTGCACGTTTTTGTCAGGAATAAACACAATTTTATCAGCACTTATTCCTCAAAAGCGCCTATATGTGTAAATACTGTACATGTGTTTCGGTTGTTATCCATACAGTACACATGAATTGAAGAGGATGGGCCCATTCCATGTTATTGGAATAGTAAACCCCTGGCAGTATTAGTGATGGGGGGGGGGGGGATCAATACAGTTACATATTGGGATATAATTTTTTATGATATTTCATATTGTATCGACATATGTGACTACATATTTCCCATTTTAGTCTTATGTACCATTTCCAAGATTGGCTTTTTGTACATTTTATAAAAGTACAGACCCAAAGCTTCAAAATGGTATATTATACACTGCAGTTTGGGGAAACATGGGAAAGTTATGCTTATTTGAAATGGGATAAACTTGTTGTTCCACCTTCTAGACAAGTGCCAGAAAATCCCCTTGAAAGTTTTTCACACTTGCTAGGGAGCTCTTTTTTGAGTACACCCATTCAGCATCTCGTTCACACTCTCTTAAACCTTAACCCCAACCATCTCTTTAAGTATTCACGTGAGGCCATATTCTAATCTGCGTGATTAAACAATTAGTCAAAGTAGTAGCCTACAATAAGAAAAACCTCCAGGTAAAAATATAATCTGGCTAAATGGAGTCTTTTGTTTAGACATGTAGCAAGCTAGCTAGCTAGCTAGCTCAACAAGTTCATTAACCATAATCCAAAACCATACAGTTTAGCAATACAAACGATTTGTCATACATTTAGCCAGCCAACATGCATGAAATTATGCACTATTAATATGCAGGTAAAGCTAACCAACCAGCTAGCTAACAACTAACAATACAAACAGATTTATGACTAAATGAGATACAATGTATAATGTTAGCTGGTGTTAGAAACCAAGCAATTTATTGAGGCTGTATGCACTCAACCGACACAGTTATAAATAACGACAACTCCATACAGAATATGTTGGCTCTTGGTCGTTGTAGCCTATCCTTCTCCTTCCGTTCCATCATTTTAATTCCACCTTCCATTGATTAGATAATCTCCTAACTTTTGCCTATTTGCCTCTTGATGATTTATGATTCGCCAACAACAACAACAAGCTACAGGCGCGACTCTCATGAAAAGCAAAGAGCAGCAGCATATTTGATCAAATGTATCTTTCTCTCTCTCTACTGCAGGAGTCACTTTCTGATCTGTATGGGTCCTTCCGGACAAGTCCGTTAAAATTACAAATACCCGAGACCCGTGACAATCATTTCCGACCCAGACCCGTGATATCAGTTAGAATTCTGGATCGGGTCTCGGGTATTCGGGTGCAGGTGGAGCCCATCGTCCTCCAGAATGTAGTCCATCACAACATTCTCCCACTGAGCTTTCTCTATAGCGGCAGTTCAGTTCAGGGGATCAATGTTGTTGAGAACTAGAGCAACATGTTTGCAGTTGTCCATTGCTATTATCTTTAAAAAATTATCTGCAGTAGTCGCTGATCGGAGAAGACCCCATTATGTGGCATGGGACACAAATCAGGACCTATCTCACGGCATGACCATCCCCTCCATTATCTTAGCCAATCAAGGCTAGCCAGGAAAAATCCTTAGTTTCTCTGTGAGAAACGAACTAGGCTCATACTTTAATTTTTGTATTCATATTTACAGATCACCTACGAGTTTGTTATTAAGACACATGAAAGTTCACATGTTCAAGAAGGCGTTTCTGCAACAACAACAACAACATAATAACATTTTTATGAAAATACTTTTTTTGTTTTTTTTATCCTGTGAATTAGGAATGTCTGTCTTACTTGAGAGATTCAGACACATATTGCAATAATATATAATTTTTTGCTCTAATTGGCCTTACCGGCACCAAAATAGTATTTTTTCTTCATAGCTTGTTTGCTATCATCTTTTTAAATGCGGAGCCAATACGTTTTCAGCACTTTTATTTCCACGACTGATCAAAACTCATTTCTCATGGCTCTCTCTTGTCCCTCTTACAACATACATATGGTGAGCAATATGTTTGAAACAGCGAATCGCAATAAAATCACAGTATCGCATCGCAATACTTACAGAATCATGAAAATCGTGAGAATCGCAATACATATCGTATCAGCACCTACAGTAAGGATCGTGATAATATTGTATCGTGAGGTCCCTTGCAATTCTCAGCCCTAGTCAGTATCCCTGCCACAGCATGCACGCACCGACACAACACCATCCACACATCATCCTTCACAATTCAAATCAAATCAAATTGTATTTGTCACATGCTTCATAAACAACAGATGTATACTAACAGTGAAATGCTTACTTATGGGCCCGTCCCAAAAATGCAGAGAGAAAAATAGAGAAATAGTAGAACAAATAGAAAAACAATAACACAAGGAATAATCATGGTCGGTTAGGATTATATTTTTAGCCCTGGGCCATGGCCAAAGTTAGACTGGTGTTTTTTCGTCACATAGTTTTGAGACCCATCTTCTATTCTGATCCACTGTTTTTGCTGGCTTGCAGCAGAGAGGAGAGGGGAGAAGAGGAGATGGGAGGAAGGGCTTTCCTGGGATGACGAGTCTGACGGTGACAATGATATTGACAGTCTGGGCAGGAGCCTGGGAACTTCTTAGTCTGCATGCATAGCACTCTTCCTGATCAGGACGCTGGCTGGTCCACCTCATTCTGTTGAGTGCTTAGTCAAAGACAAAAGTGACGGTGTGTGTGTCTATGAGCACACGACCCTCTAAGTGTAAGTTATTATTACACTCATCCAATAATTAAAATGACCTTGCAGTGGTTTGGTAACATAGTGCTAGCCTTATCAGGGCTCAGTGTTCTTATCTGGTATAGTATCCTAACTTGCCCTGCTGTTGGCTCTGTATAGCAACACAAAGACTGTTCTGGGTACTGAGGCCTGAAGGCCAGTAGGACACCCTGTTTTGCCTAGGTGCGTCGGACCTGGTGGGATAGAACTTTGAAAGCTTTGCACCTGGAAAGCCCCCCCCCCCCCCCATACTCCAGGACCCATCTCTATTTCAACATCAGCATATCTCTCAGCCTGTAGGTCCAGGCCATCACACACTCTACCACCTGTTGCCTGCTGTCGCCGTGACCTATCACAAGCTTTTGTTACTTTTCTCTACCAGATGTGCTGTGTTGCATTCTGTGAGAGGAGGCTGTAGAAATGCATGGAGATGAATTCACTCAACACATTTCCCGGCTAATGCTGTTTTTTTCTTCCCCAAATGTGTTTTGAAGAGTGTTTGTTTAGGGATCTCAGCTGAGACTTTGCTCCAGGCAGGTCGGGGTTCCTAATGAGAAAACGACCACACTGTGTATGCGTCTACAGTACACTGTGTGTGTCTACAGTGCACAGTGCAAGTGTATGTCTACACTTTGTGGTCTTTTCCCCCACACAACAGTCTGCTATAAATCCCTCCCCAATGTGAAACTAAAGCAAAGTCAGTAGTTTATTCTCCACAAAATCTCATCATTTTGTCTTATGCGTTGATCGTTTACTAACTATTACATATAGATGATTTCTTGTCATTTTTTCTCTCATGTCCAATATACTGCATTAAGTCTATTACCAAGCTGCTGCTCTGTGTATCGAGGGATGATAATAATTCAGCAGGCCAGGGCTGTACGTAAGACTAATAGAGAGTGAATCACAGGAGAAGCCTGGCCCTGGGGACTTGGAAAGCCCGGTCGTACGGACACCACCAGCACAACAAATCAGCTCCCTGTGGGGACAGGACAGGGTGGACAGACCCTGGTTCTGAGGGAGGAGAGGGGAGGGTAGTGGGGGGTGTTTACACAACACTGCCCTCTCTTAGCTGGGTTGAGAGACCCTATTTCACTCCCTGCCGGAGCACCTGTGGCTGAAACGGCCCGTGTTTATTTATTTATCGGCACAAGGATTCACATGTAGCACAACAACACCCTTCCCCCTGTCTGTCTGTCTGTCTGTCTGTCTGTCTGTCTGTCTGTCTGTCTGTCTGTCTGTCTGTCTGTCTGTCTGTCTGTCTATCTGTCTGTCTGTCTGTCTGTCTGTCTGTCTGTCTGTCTGTCTACGGCTATTGTCCCTCCTCCCCTGTGGTGTTTGCCTCAGTGCTGAAGAGACTGACATCTGGTGTCATCAAAACACTAAACGTGTGGAGAGATGGTGCCTTCAGAAGGGGGTTGGGCCTGGGAAATGGGGTGAGGGGTAGCTTGTTAACCACTCTCACAGCTCTGTGGCCTCTTTGTCAAGGTCTCTATCGGGTAAATCCATTTGAATTCAATCACTTTTTGACAGCACCCCTTTTGAGCTTTGCCAATTGTAGAAGTGGTCAGAAAGTGACTTTTTGGACCCGAATGCCAAAACATTTAGGAGATAGAGGTGCTCAAAGTTGAAATATTTTGCATATCCCAACATTTGCCTATCCCACCATACTATGAGTCTTTATCACTGCAAAAGATAAACGGTAGAGATTGATATCATTTATAAGCTTATTCATTTTTTCAATATTTTTTTTCCGCTATAAAGGTCAATTAATATTTTTCAAATTCGCATACGTTGTAGCTTAGACCCTATTTTACATCATCTGAGGCTTTTGTGTTGTGCTTGCCATTAGTTGAGACACAACATGCTCTTAAATACAGGGTGGGTGTCATGTTTTGGCTGATAAATTTACTAAAATGGGAATACAATTGAAATGTTAACATTTAAATGGCAACATTATGATGGTTGGAGGTCCACACATCAGAGAATGTTGACTTGAATGGAATATCTGTTTTTTGAAATTATACTGTCAATCCTCCATAGGAAACCTATTGAAATCATAGAAATATAGATACTAGAATTGACATGACCATTTAAGTTGACATTTGACAGTGGGTGAACTGGTGGCCATTTTTGTGGCAGTAATTAGAAAATACAATTCAACTTACATGTCTTTTCCAGTGATTAAAAATAGATGTCTCATGGTATGGTGCGGTATGCAAAATGGGTCCACTTTGAGCACCTTTATCTCCTGAGAGTGGCATATCCTTCAGATATACTACATATTCTATCCATATACTGGCCATATTGTCTATACAACCCGGACTCCGACATTGCTCGTCCTAATATTTCTATATTTCTTAATTCCGCTACACCCGCAATAACATCTGCTAAATAGGTGTGTGCGACCAAGAACATTTTATATTATTGATTTGAATGTTTTGTCATTCAGGTCCAAATAGTAACTTTCCTACCATTTCTTCCATTGGCAAATATGTATGGAAAGTTTTGTTTAAATCAAAAGAGATGCTGTCAAAAAGTGATGACCCTATCTCCTGTCAATGCCATTATTTAGACTCAAATGACATGGAACCAGCTGTGTGTGAGCTGTGGTTGAGTTTTTGTCCAGATGCGGTCATGTCCTCTGAAAGTGTTCTCCACTGACTTTGGACCAGTGGTGTGTGAGGTGAGCTGTGGTGGAGTTCTGGTCCAGCTGTCATGTCATGTCTTCTGACCGAGGTCTATACTGACATAGCACTATCAGTTTGGGAGCTGGGGTTGAGTTCGGGGCCTGATGCAGTCCTGTCCTGAGACAGTGGTCTCCACTGAGTGCTGCAGTGCAGACAGAGGAGGGGTGAATTGCAGGCTGGTGTTCAGTAATCTCCTAATTAATACCCCATTAAAGGATTTGAATGAGCTTATTGATCTCTCTGGGAGGGGAGGGTTATACTACAGACCACTACATGCCAGGGAAAGGATATTTCCCTTCTCCCTTTGTTTAACTCATTATTCATGTCCTTGTCCTGCTCCTCCTGATGTATCACGGTGATCACTGCTCCCTAACGTCACAAGGCCTGAGGCAGTCATAGGGTTTGTAATCCTTGCCTCTCCATGTCAGAGCAGAAGACCTCCTAGTGCCATGCATCAGATGGACACCACGCATCGCCAGAAGAATGTGTGGAAAAGTGCACCCCCCTGTGGGGATTTGAAAGGGTTAAATGAAAGGCCAGGATGAAGAGTGGCATTTCTCAGTGTTACCATGCTGGGTGACCTATAACTCACCAGGCCTTCACGGATGAATAGCGCTTCTTCAATACCACCGTTTTTTCTGTGTGGCTGAGCAGTGCAGTGCTCTAGTCTAGTAGCTAGCTGCTGTTGCTATGAGCTACAGGGATGCAGTGCTCTAGTCTAGTAGCTAGCTGCTGTTGCTATGAGCTATAGGGATGCAGTGCTCTAGTCTAGTAGCTAGCTGCTGTTGCTATGAGCTACAGGGATGCAGTGCTCTAGTCTAGTAGCTAGCTGCTGTTGCTATGAGCTACAGGGATGCAGTGCTCTAGTCTAGTAGCTAGCTGCTGTTGCTATGAGCTACAGGGATGCAGTGCTCTAGTCTAGTAGCTAGCTGCTGTTGCTATGAGCTACAGGGATGCAGTGCTCTAGTCTAGTAGCTAGCTGCTGTTGCTATGAGCTACAGGGATGCAGTGCTCTAGTCTAGTAGCTAGCTGCTGTTGCTATGAGCTACAGGGATGCAGTGCTCTAGTCTAGTAGCTAGCTGCTGTTGCTATGAGCTACAGGGATGCAGTGCTCTAGTCTAGTAGCTAGCTGCTGTTGCTATGAGCTACAGGGATGCAGTGCTCTAGTCTAGTAGCTAGCTGCTGTTGCTATGAGCTATAGGGATGCAGTGCTCTAGTCTAGTAGCTAGCTGCTGTTGCTTTGACCTACAGAGATACAGTGCTAGCCCAGGCAGTGTTCTGTGTTCCTGTAACATGTGCTGCTTGGTCATGGTTTGGAGAGAAGCTAGCCAGCGGCGGTGTGGAGGGGGAGGAGGAGAAGGAGTTGAGAAACATTACCTGTTCTGTGGAACATCGGCAGCGTGATTCCTTTAACAGACCTGGCGTGTGCAAACGTTACCCAGCCGGCTTTGAAGCCCTCCTCTCCCCTCGCCCTCTCTCTGGTGGTCCGAATGGCCTGCCATGGAAATGATTATACTGGCAGCGCAAGGAGGAACCTGGCCTGCTGTGGGTCGTGGGCATGGGTCAGGGTTCACATACCTTCCCACTGATGAGATTCTATTCACATGTTTCCCTGCAAACTATCACAGTTCAGGGGAGAAAGAGAACAGACCAGCTGTGTGCCTCTGGCTGTCTTGGCATGGGAGTCGGTTTCCGAATGTGTTTGCGCTTGTGTGTTTATTTCCACATGCATTTCAGTCGATCACCTACTGCCACATTAGACCTCAATCACATTACAGTGGAACTGGGCTGATCATTGTCAGATGTTTTCCCCTGGTTACATTTCAAAAAAATCACAAATTGTTTATTTGTGAAGGAACTAACTGCAGTGTTTCTCTAGTATAGCATAGCAGGATGACGATGATGAGAGGAGGATTGTTAGTCATGACTACCCCCCAGCCACAGCCCAAACAGCTGTTAGCCTTACAAATCCCTCCAGTGGTTCAGGATCAATGAGCAGTGGAGCAGAAGCTTTAAGTTTAGCAGGGGCTTAGCACATCACTCACTCCAGGGGATTTTTAGGAAAATGAATTGGTTGATACTGAGACGGACACACAGGGAAATTAAGAGACTTCTGTCAATAAATGTTCAGTTCTATCTTTGCAATCTTTTGAGCTCTTTTTAGGTGTATATTTGTGTTTGTGTGTGTTTCTATGTATATCTTTGTGTGTTTGTTAATGACTATCTGTCTGAGAAACACAGCTTTACACCCGGGACAGATGTTGTGCGTGTGTGTAACTGTGTGTAACTGAGGCACAGTTGATGTCTTTGTCCCACTAACCTTGGTCCCTGAGTAATTTGACAGTGTGATCGCATCCCAAGTTGGGGATGTAGTAGTGTTGGTTGTTACATATACAGCTCTGTATCAGCCTGCTAACCCCAGGCCTGAGAAGAGAAAGTCTTTGGAGTCACAGCTATGCAGAGTAATGCAGGGCAGGCCAAGTCCTCTCACAGGCCCTGCTCTCACGCCCCAATGACCCCCTTTGTATAGTGGTCTTTAGGAAGACTGACTGAATGTCCCCAGTCCCAGTCATGGACGATCGATATGTTTTACTGTGGGATGGTAGCTAGTACGACGGATGTTTGGTGTGTGTTTGTGTGCACATATTAGTGGGACTGTTTGCACACAACTCCTGTATAGTCCATATCATTTACATGACTGTGTCTTTGTGTGTGCATGTGTGTCTGGCTTGGAGTGTTTGTCTAGGGTCAATCCTCTCCCAATCGTAGACAGTTTGTCTAGGGTCAATCCTCTCCCAATCGTAGACAGTTTGTCTAGGGTCAATCCTCTCCCAATCGTAGACAGTTTGTCTAGGGTCAATCCTCTCCCAATCGTAGACAGTTTGTCTAGGGTCAATCCTCTCCCAATCGTAGACAGTTTGTCTAGGGTCAATCCTCTCCCAATCGTAGACAGTTTGTCTAGGGTCAATCCTCTCCCAATCGTAGACAGTTTGTCTAGGGTCAATCCTCTCCCAATCGTAGACAGTTTGTCTAGGGTCAATCCTCTCCCAATCGTAGACAGTTTGTCTAGAGTCAATCCTCTCCCAATCGTAGACAGTTTGTCTAGGGTCAATCCTCTCCCAATCGTAGACAGTTTGTCTAGGGTCAATCCTCTCCCAATCGTAGACAGTTTGTCTAGGGTCAATCCTCTCCCAATCGTAGACAGTTTGTCTAGGGTCAATCCTCTCCCAATCGTAGACAGTTTGTCTAGGGTCAATCCTCTCCCAATCGTAGACAGTTTTGTGGACTCCCCAGCCATTCTTCCCAATTTCCTGTTGAATCGTCCGTGGCTGAAATACTCCAGTGATGAGTGGAGATCCTCTGGGCCGTGAGGAAGAGAGAGCAGGCCAGGAGGAATAGCTCTGACTCTCTGTTTGTGGCAGGGCCTCCAATACTTACCTCTATCATGTCTCAGCCCCGCCCCTACTAAGTAACAGGAGGGCGTTCTCATAAACTGTTACAACCAAAAACTAATGCTGTTGTGTATTTGTGTACAACTAACACGGCAGTATAGAGCCTTGGGGAATGCTATGTTGGTTTACGTAAAAAACAGTTTTTGTTGCGAGTTTCCTGAATGTTTGCTGATTAGTGGGATGCTGGTGGAGCGGGAAAATCACGGTGTCTGTTCAGTTTCTGCATCCCTTCAACTCTCCCCTAAGTACTCATTCACTGGAGTAGATTCTACTAAATGCCTGTAGTAATGTGGTAGTATACCCGGATCCTACATGTTAAATGAGTGCCAGTACATTTGTGTGGTTTAGACCCAGACAGAAGGCTATAATATGCAGGCTTATTTTCCCAAGTGGGCCACGGCTGTTTATATTTCAGAGGTGTGCTGAATTACTTAATTGCTTGATTGGATGAATTGCCTGAATCACCGGCCTTTACCACATACTAGAGGCTACCAACCTGACAGAGATCAACCCCCGTCCTCCACTGCCCCCATCTTACTCCAATAGAGTGTAATTCCCCTAGGGATGGTAGGGGGTACGGGGTCAGTAAGGAAACAGGTGTGTGCTGTCATCACTTGTATAAAGCGTAATAAGGCGTGGAGCCGTGCTAACCCTATCCCATATTCCCCTGGCTCTGGCCGTGCATGTCTGGAACGCGTTCAGGCCCTAGCCGCACTAATCAGAACCACATCCACAGCCAGACATAGTTTTCCGGCAGATAACGCGGCTAGAGCTGCCCCGTGCGAGAGAGCCCTGAAACAGTGGAATCTTCCATTTCTGGAATCTTCATTTGGGTCCACTATGGTCAATCACTGTCACAATAGCACATTTCTACTAGATGGAAAATGTAGACATTTCAAATCAAATCAAACCTTGTAGGTAGGGGTAGAGTGACTATGCAAAGATATTAAACAGCAAGTAGCAGCAGTGTAAAAACAAAGGAGGGGCTGGTCAATGTAAATAGTCCGGTGGCCACTATATTAATTGTTCAGCAGTCTTATAGCTTGGGGGTAGAAGCTGATAAGGAGCCTTTTGGACCTAGACTTGACGCTCCGGTACCGCTTGCCATGCGGTAGAGGAGAGAACTTGGGTGACTGGAGTCTTTGACAATTTTCTTCAGACACCGCCTATAAATAGGTCCTGGATGGCAGGAAGCTTGGCCCCATGTATTGTTGTATTGGGCCATACGCACTACCCTATGTAGGGCCATACGCACTACCCTCTGTAGCGCCTTACAGTCAGATGCCGAGCAGTTGCCATACCAGGCGGTGATGCAACTGGTCAGGATGCTCTCGATGGTGCAGTTGTCGAACTTTTTGAGGATCTGGGGACCCATGCCAAATATTTTCAGTCTCCTGTGGGGGAAAAGGTGTTGTCGTGCCATCTTCACGACTGTCTAGGTGTGTTTGGACCATAATAGTTTGTTGGTGATGGAAGGAATGATGATCCAAGGAACTTGAAACTCTCGATCCGCTCCACTACAGTCCCGTCAATGTTAATGGAGGCCTGTTCGGCCCTCCTTTTTCTGTAGTCCACGATCACATTGCTCACATTGAGGGAGGGGTTGTTGTCCTGGCACCACACTGCCAGGTCTCTGACCTCCTCCGTATAGGGTGTCTCATCGTTGTCGGTTATCAGGCTGTCATGTCTGTTATGTTGTGTCTTCTGCAAACGTAATGATGGTGGCCACGTAGACATGGGTGAACATGGATTACAGGTGGGGACTAAGCACACAGCCCTGAGGGGCACCAGTGTTGAGGATCAGCATAGCAGATGTTTTGTTGCCTACCCTTACCACCTGGGGGTGGCCCATCAGGAAGTCCAGATGCAGAGGGAGTTTTTTTTAAATATATTTTTTATTTGACCTTTATTTAACGAGGCAAGTCAATTTAGATGTTTTATTTATTTACATTGACTGCTTACACTGGCCAAACCCAGATAACACTGATCCATTTGTGTGCCGCCCTATGGGACTCCCAAACACGGCCGGATGTGATACAGCCTGGATTTGAACCAAGGTGTCTGTAGTGACGCCGCAAGTACTGAGATGCAGTGCCTTAGACCGCTGCACCACTCGGGAGCCCAGGGTCCTTAGCTTAGTGATGAGCTTTGTAGGCACTATGTTGTTGAACACTGAGCTGTAGTCAATGAAAAATATTCTCAAATTAGTGTTCCTTTTGTCCAGGTAGGAGAGGGCAGTGTGGAGTGCGATTGAGATTACGTAATCTGTTGATCTGGAAGTGGTGTTGGAGGGCCAGTAGGAGGCACTCTTTCCTCTGGTCTAAAAAATATCCCAATGCCCCAGGGCAGTGATTGGGGACACTGCCCTGTGTAGGGTGCCGTCTTTCGGATGGGACGTTAAACGGGTGTCCTGACTCTCTGAGGTCATTAAAGATCCCATGGCACTTATTGTAAGAGTAGGGGTGTTAACCCCGGTGTCCTGGCTAAAATTCCTAATCTGGCCCTCAAACCATCATGGTCACTTAATAATCCCCAGTTTACAATTGGCTCATTCATCCCCCTCCTCTCCCCTGTAATTATTCCCCAGGTCGTTGCTGCAAATGAGAACGTGTTCTCAGTCAACTTACCTGGTAAAATAACGGTAAAATAAAATAAAAATCTGTTGGGGCGGTATGTGAATTGGAGTGGGTCTAGGGTTTCCGGGATGATGGTGTTGATGTGAGCCATGATCAGCCTTTCAAAGCACTTCATGGCTACTGACTTGAGTACTGCGGGGCGATAGTCATTTAGGCAAGTTACCTTCGCATTCTTGGGCACAGGGACTATGGTGGTCTGCTTGAAACATGTAGGTATTACAGAGTCGGTCAGGGAGAGGTTGAAAATGTTTGTGAAGATACTTGCCAGTTGGTCCACGCAAGCTCTGAGTACACGCCCTGGTAATCCGTCTGACCCCGCGTCCTTGTGAATGTTGACCTCTTTAAAGGTCTTGCTCACATCAGCTACGGAGAGCGTGATCACACAGTCGTCCGGAACAGCTGGTGCTCTCATGCATGGTTCAGTGTTGCTTGCCTCGAAGCGAGCATAAAAGGCATTTAGCTCGTCTGGTAGGCTCGTGTCATTGGGCAGCTTGCGGCTGAGTTTTCCTTCGTAGTCCGTAATAGTTTGCAAGCCCTGCCACATCCGTTGAGCGTCAGAGCCGGTGTAGTAGGATTCAATCTTAGTCCTATATTGATGCTTTGCCTGTTTGATGGTTAGTCTGAGGGCATAATGGGATTTCTTATAAGCGTCCAGATTAGTGTCCCGCTCCTTGAATGCGGCAGCTCTAGCCTTTAGCTCGGTGCAGATGTTGCCTGTATTCCATGGCTTCTGGTTGGGATATGTACGTACTAGATGTCGACCGATTATGATTTATCAACGCCGATACCGATTATTGGGGGGGGGGGGGGGAATCAAAAAATCCGATACCGATAAATCGACCGATTTTATTTATTTATTTGTAATAATGACAATTACAACAATACTGAATGAACACTTATTTTAACTTAATATAATACATCAATAAAATCAATTTAGCCTCAAATAAATAATGAAACATGTTCAATTTGGTTTAAATAATGCAAAACAAAGTGTTGGAGAAGAAAGTAAAAGTGCAATATGTGCCATGTAAGAAAGCTAACGTTTAAGTTCCTTGCTCAGAACATGAGAACATATGAAAGCTGGTGGTTCCTTTTAACATGAGTCTTCAATATTCCCAGGTAAGAAGTTTTAGGTTGTTTTTATTTATTTATTTATTTAACCTTTATTTAACCAGGTAGGCAAATTGAGAACACGTTCTCATTTACAATTGCGACCTGGCCAAGATAAAGCAAAGCAGTTCGACACATACAACAACACATAGTTACACATGGAGTAAAACAAACATATAGTCAATAATACAGTGAAAAAAAAAATAAGTCTATATACAATGTGAGCAAGTGAGGTGAGATAAGGGAGGTGAAGGCAAACAGATATATGTATAAATAAATAAAAATATAAAAAGGCCATGGAGGCGAAGTGAGTACAACACAGCAAGTAAAATAAAAACTAAAAAAACACTGGAATGGTTGGTTTGCAGTGGAAGAAAGTGCAAAGTAGAGACAGAAATAATGGGGTGCAAAGGAGCAAAATAAATTAATAAATAAATACAGTAGGTAAAGAGGTAGTTGTTTGGGCTAAATTGTAGATGGGTTATGTACAGGTGCAGTAATCTATGAGCTGCTCTGACAGCTGGTGCTTAAAGCTAGTGAGGGAGATAGGTGTTTCCAGTTTCAGAGATTTTTGTAGTTCGTTCCAGTCATTGGCAGCAGAGAACTGGAAGGAGAGGCGTCCAAAGGAAGAATTGGTTTTGGGGGTGACTAGAGAGATATACCTGCTGGAGCGCGTGCTACAGGTAGGTGCTGCTATGGTGACCAGCGAGCTGAGATAAGGGGGGACTTTACCTAGCAGGGTCTTGTAGATGACCTGGAACCAGTGGGTTTGGCGACGAGTATGAAGCGAGGGCCAGCCAACGAGAGTGTACAGGTCGCAGTGGTGGGTAGTATATGGGGCTTTGGTGACAAAACGGATGGCACTGTGATAGACTGCATCCAATTTATTGATTAGGGTTTTGGAGGCTATTTTGTAAATGACATCACCGAAGTCGAGGATTGGTAGGATGGTCAGTTTTACAAGGGTATGTTTGGCAGCATGAGTAAAGGATGCTTTGTTGCGGAATAGGAAGCCAATTCTAGATTTGACTTTGGATTGGAGATGTTTGATGTGGGTCTGGAAGGAGAGTTTACAGTCTAACCAGACACCTAGGTATTTGTAGTTATTATAGGAATTATAGGACTATTTCTCTCTATACGATTTGTATTTCATATACCTTTGACTATTGGATGTTCTTATAGGCACTTTAGTATTGCC
This sequence comes from Salvelinus fontinalis, assembly GCF_029448725.1. Classification (NCBI taxonomy): domain Eukaryota; kingdom Metazoa; phylum Chordata; class Actinopteri; order Salmoniformes; family Salmonidae; genus Salvelinus; species Salvelinus fontinalis. Next base: position 21,575,423 of record NC_074672.1, read on the forward strand.
AGTGTAACAGTATAGCTTCCATCCCTCTCCTCGCCGCTACCTGGGCTCGAACCAGAAACACATCGACAACAGCCACCCTCGAAGCAGCATTACCCATGCAGAGCTAGGGGAACAACTACTCCAAGTCTCAGAGCGAGTGACGTTTGAAACGCTATTAGCGCGCACCCCGCTAACTAGCTAGCCATTTCACATCGGTTACACCAGCCTAATCTCGGGAGTTGATAGGCTTGAAGTCATAAACAGCACAATGCTTGAAGCATTGCGAAGAGCTGCTGGCAAAACGTACGAAAGTGCTGTTTGAATGAATTCTTACGAGCCTGCTGGTGCCTACTATTGCTCAGTCAGACTGCTCTATCAAATCATAGACTTAATTATAACATAATAACACACACAGAAATAAGAGCCTTAGGTCATTAATATGGTCGAATCCGGAAACTATCATCTCGAAAACAAAACATTTATTCTTTCAGTGAAATACGGAACCGTTCTGTATTTTATCTAACGGGTGGCAACCATAAGTCTAAATATTCCTGGTACATTGCACAACCTTCGATGTTATGTCATAATTACGTAAAATTCTGGAAAATTAGTTCGCAATGAGCCAGGCGGCCCAAACTGTTGCATATACCCTGACTCTGCGTGCAATGAACGCAAGAGAAGTGACACAATTTCACCTGGTTAATATTGCCTGCTAACCTGGATTTCTTTTAGCTAAATATGCAGGTTTAAAAATACATACTTCTGTATATTGATTTCAAGAAAGGCATTGATGTTTATGGTTAGGTACACGTTGGAGCAACGACATTCCATTTTCGCGAATGCGCACTGCATCGATTATATGCAACGCAGGATACGCTAGATAAACTAGTAATATCATCAACCATGTGTAGTTATAACTAGTGATTATGATTGATTGATTCTTTTTTATAAGATACGTTTAATGCTAGCTAGCAACTTACCTTGGCTTCTTACTGCATTCGCGTAACAGGCGGGCTCCTCGTGAGGCAGGTGGTTAGAGCGTTGGACTAGTTAACCGTAAGATTGCAAGATTGAATCCCTGAGCTGACAAGGTAAAAATCTGTCGTTCTGCCCCTGAACATGGCAGTTAACCCACCGTTCCTAGGCCGTCATTGAAAATAAGAATGTGTTCTTAACTGACTTGCCTAGTGAAATAAAGGTGTAAATATTATTATTTTTATGGCAAAATCGGCGTCCAAAATTACCGATTTCCGATTGTTATGAAAACTTGAAATCGGCCCTAATTAATCGGCCATTCCGATTAATCGGTCGACCTCTAGTACGTACGGTCACTGTGGGGACGATGTCGTCTATGCACTTATTGATGAAGCCGGTGACTGAGGTGGTGTACTCCTCAATGCCATTGGAGGAATCATGGAACATATTCCAGTCTGTGCTAGCAAAACAGTCCTGTAGCGTAGCATCCGCGTCATCTGACCACTTACGTATTGAGCTAGTCAATGGTACTACCTGCCTCAGTTTTTTGCTTGTAAGCAGGAATCAGGAGGATATAATTATGGACAGATTTGCCAAAGGGAGAGGGAGAGCTTTGTATGCGTCTTTGTGTGTAGAGTAAAAGTGGTCTAGAGTTTTTTTCTCCTCTGGTTGCACATGTGACATGCTGGTAGAAATGAGGTAAAACGGATTTAAGTTTGCCTGCATTAAAGTCCCCGGCGACTAGGAGTACCGCTTCTGGATGATCATTTTTATCTTGTTTGCTTATGGCTTTATACAGAGAATGGACTTGTGGGTAGAATGGCTTTGTGGCTAGAATGGACTTTTCAAAATGGATGGGTCCTGTTGAATGCCACCCAGCTATTGTTCTGTTTTAGTTGAATCTCTGTACAGGTCCTTTGAAAGCAAGCATGGCTAATACCAGGGCACAGAGTCAAAGCTCAGAGGGCAGTGCAGGGGTAAGAGGGAGGGCAAATGGTGTCAATTTTAATATAAAATAATATTAGATGTTTTATTGTCACATACACTGGATAGGTGCAGTGGAATGTGTTGTTTTACAGGGTCAGGCAGAGTAGCACAGCGCCTCTGAAACAAATTAGGGTTAAGTGCCGTGCAAAAGGGCACATTGACAGGTTTGACGGCTCGGGTATTGGAACCAGCGACCTTTCGATTACTGGCCCAACACTCTAAGCACTAGGCTAACTGCCGCCCTACTCACATCTGATCAGCCATCTGCACATTAATGAGGGATTTCATTTATATTAAAGATGCAAATGTAGCCTTTAAAAGAGATTGAAACGCTGAGCGGAAGTGTGCGTGGCGGGTACTTTATCTGGGTGCTCTGTTCATTAGCCTGCTGTAATTGTGTTAGCACAAACCCAGACGGCAGGAACTGAAATATCCCACTGGAAATGTCACAGGAGCGCCGGGGATGACACGGACGTGTTCACACAGACACGCGCGCACACACACGCTTGCATGCACACGCTCATGAGTGAGCACACATACACACGGTCACACACACACACGCACGCACGCACGCACGCACGCACACACACACACACACACACACACACACACACACACACACACACACACACACACACACACACACACACACACACACACACACACACACACACACACACACACACACACACACACACGATTTATCTAAGTGATTATTCGCCGAGAGACCCTGACCCTGCATTAAAAATGAAAGCCCCCCTTCCAATGGAGTTGGGTGCATCTTGGTGTGCCTGTGGCTGTGCGTGTGTGTGTGTGTGTGTGTGTGTGTGTGTCCCTGTGTGTGTCCCTGTGTGTGTCTGCTCACCTCAAGTGGTAGCATTTAATCAAGCATGACACTCATCTCTGAGTTCTTGAGCTAGAACTTGAATCCTAATATCCTGTTTGAATCATGTGTGTGACTTTAAGCTGGATAGGAGAGGCATTCTAATCTACGGGAAGAGAGGCAGGGAGACATTCCAGGGAGCCTTGTGATGTGCTAGCCTGGGTACCAGTCTGTTTAGTTAACATTCCACTCCTTGTACTCTGTGACATACTGCATGACACAGATGTTTAGAATGACAAGAGTGGCAAGGAGTGGAATGATAGCTAAACATACTCGTAACCAAGCTAATGATGTGCTATTTCACAGTGAATTGATAAAAACACAACAACAACATTGGCTCGGTGAGGCAAGTTGGCAGGCTACCTTTCTGCATGAACACATCTACAGTTGACTGGTAACCCCTCCAACCTCAGCGGGTGTCTTCCGTTGTTTCCTCCTCCTCTCTGTGCCTGGGTCTTAAAGGTCGTAACTGATCTGTGCTGCTGTAGCCTGTCAGACAGGTCTATTGTCTCCCTCCCTGTAGCCTGTCAGACAGGTCTACTGTCTCCCTCCCTGTAGCCTGTCAGACAGGTCTACTGTCTCCCTCCCTGTAGCCTGTCAGACAGGTCTATTGTCTCCCTCCCTGTAGCCTGTCAGACAGGTCTATTGTCTCCCTCCCTGTAGCCTGTCAGACAGGTCTATTGTCTCCCTCCCTGTAGCCTGTCAGACAGGTCTACTGTCTCCCTCCCTGTAGCCTGTCAGACAGGTCTATTGTCTCCCTCCCTGTAGCCTGTCAGACAGGTCTATTGTCTCCCTCCCTGTAGCCTGTCAGACAGGTCTATTGTCTCCTTTCCTGTAGCCTGTCAGACAGGTCTATTGTCTCCCTCCCTGTAGCCTGTCAGACAGGTCTACTGTCTCCCTCCCTGTAGCCTGTCAGACAGGTCTATTGTCTCCCTCCCTGTAGCCTGTCAGACAGGTCTATTGTCTCCCTCCCTGTAGCCTGTCAGACAGGTCTATTGTCTCCCTCCCTGTAGCCTGTCAGACAGGTCTACTGTCTCCCTCCCTGTAGCCTGTCAGACAGGTCTACTGTCTCCCTCCCTGTAGCCTGTCAGACAGGTCTACTGTCTCCCTCCTTGTAGCCTGTCAGACAGGTCTATTGTCTCCCTCCCTGTAGCCTGTCAGACAGGTCTACTGTCTCCCTCCCTGTAGCCTGTCAGACAGGTCTACTGTCTCCCTCCCTGTAGCCTGTCAGACAGGTCTACTGTCTCCCTCCTTGTAGCCTGTCAGACAGGTCTATTGTCTCCTTTCCTGTAGCCTGTCAGACAGGTCTACTGTCTCCCTCCCTGTAGCCTGTCAGACAGGTCTACTGTCTCCCTCCCTGTAGCCTGTCAGACAGGTCTACTGTCTCCCTCCCTGTAGCCTGTCAGACAGGTCCAACACTTATCATCAAAACAGTATCATGATTTTAAAACTCACCTCACTGTGATGATCCATTTTAACAGCAGGTTGAAACAGTGTAAAACATGGTCGTTGTGGATGTTGTTTCAAAGTCTAACACAACGAAATGGACAGCAATTTCTAAGGTGATGATTCAGTGAAATCAACCATATGCATATTACAGCTTATGCATATGCATAGGCGTATGAGCCCAAGCCCGAAAACACAAAACAGAATTAAAATTAGGATTGTGCCATTATACAATATCTAGTCTATTACAGATGGCAGAGAAACATAAAACAAAAGTGATTTAAGGTGTCTTTGGTACATACATTGGTCTAGCCTATACTCCAAAATTAAACACATTCTAGTGATCACCTTTGAGTGTGGACTGTATTATCATGCATACTGGCTGGACTGGTTACCTTCTGCTACGCTGTAAAATGTCTATCCATGAGTCTGGGAGAGAACATATAGCCCGAGGCCATGCTGTTGGTTCATTGATTGTGCAGTGCAGTTTACAGTTAGCCTACAATTATTGAATTCGTATTTGATTTTGTTCAGCCTAGTATAGTGATTTTTTTTATATTTTCCTAATCAAATTGGGTGACACATTCCCATTAGCTATATAGAATATCTCACCACCATGTGTTTCCATCTCCTCCTGTCTCTCTCCTTTATTCCGTTCTCCAGCGCGCAGGGGGGCTGTCAACAGTTTAGCGAAATATGGTTTTGTTGAGAAAACATGTTAATATCGATGTTCCCCAACAGATTTCACCTGGTTTCCCAAATGAAGCACTGGTTAGCTGCAGGAACAAGGTTGGAGCCCCCATGGCATAGAGTTTGGGCAGAATATCCTGTGTCTTGCAGAGAGAGAAGGCTCCTCAAACAGTGGTTGATGTGTGGAGTGAAATAAGTGGTGTTATATTTCATTCTCAGCTGCTCATATTAAACACAGGCTCCGCTATATTCACTCTGGATTGGGGAAATATCCTTTCTATTTTATTCAGCTAAGTTAAATTATATATTATATATCATATCATATAAAATAATGGTTTGGGACTGATAGCCTATCTGGTCTGCTAAAGGAACAAGCCTACAGCCTATGACATGGAGCATAGCCACATAACATACAGTAGACCAACTCATATTCTGTTCTTCTGAAATACATTTTCTTCATATCAGAATGTTTCTTTAGACCTGCCTAAAATAAATAATGGATTTATTGTGATGGTGTATATTCAATTGATTATTAGACTTTTTAAATGTAGATGTTCCAAAGACGCATCAGCAGCTTGTACGTGTGGAGACCTGGAGATGCTAAACGTATTTATGTTAATTAACGGTCAATGACCGCCAAAGCCCTACTCATAATGCTCTCTGTGTGTGTGTGTGTGTGTGTGTGTGTGTGTGTGTGTGTGTGTGTGTGTGTGTGTGTGTGTGTGTGTGTGTGTGTGTGTGTGTGTGTGTGTGTGTGTGAGAGCATATCTAGGTATAATGTGTTCTTTGTCCTGCCATCAGACAGCTAGTGCTGGTCAGAGATCAGTTCACTCAGTGTCAAAACACATACATATACACAAACCCATACATCTGCACACACACACACACACACACACACACACACACACACACACACACACACACACACACACACACACACACACACACACACACACACACACACACACACACACACACACACACACACACACACACACACACACACACACACACTTAAGTAAATAGGCCAGTGGAGGGAGAATGCACAAAGCATGATGATGCTGTGCAGTAGGAATGTGTGCTGACAAACCTAGAAAAGCAGGAAACAGTCTGCTGCCCTCACAGGCCCTGTTCTGGGATTTGAAACCCCTCTATTTGACTGTACGCTAAAGAGGACCCTGGAGCTACAATCACTTAAGTATTTTAAGTGCTTCAAAATGCCCCGAAATGCTGGATTTTATCATGGAATTCGCCATAGATAATCTAAACTGGCTCCAAACTGCAGTGTGGCAATTGTGTTATTTAAGAAAATGAGTAGGTCCTTTTAGACTTGTAATGCTCGGTCGTTTTCCTCTTCTATCAGGGAGAAAGAGAGGGAGAGAAAGAGAGAGGGTGAAAGAGAGAGAAAGAAAGAAAGAGGAAAGGAGAGAGGGTAAAAAGAAAGAGGGAGAGAGAGAAATGGAGAGAGAGAAATGGAGAGAGAGAGAGAGAGAGAGAGGGAGAGAAAGAAGGAGCTAGAGAAAGAAAGAGAGAGGGTAAAAAGAAAGAGAGAGAGAGAGCACTGCCATACTTCTGACAAATGGAAACTGGATAGATACCCAGCCTTTAGGGAAGAATAAGGGCATTTGTCTTAGTTTGGACTTCAGTCAGTGCAATTGAAACAATTTTCATGTTTTATGAGTGTTGTGGCGCTATAACACCTGCTATAAAATGAGGTCATTGTCATAAACCTATTAGACTACCCTATAAGAAGAGAAGAGAGTGTTGGCACTGTCTGTTCTGCATGAGGGTGGTTGCTTTATGGCTATACCTCACAGACTCACTCTACTCCTATGTTATTAGGGAACATAACAATGACAACACATATTTGGGAACAACATTAATGCATGCTGTATGGTGTGGAGGACAGTGTGGGTGCAGACAATGCAAGTGTTGCACTGTTGGTTTCTAGAATTCTTGATCTATTCTGTCCACTTCTCAGTGTCTCCTTGGTTGTTTCTACACCCTCCTGTTGTTGCAGTGCTGTGCTGCTATTCCTCCTGCAGTGAGATAGCCCGCGCGCTGGACTACCTTTACTGGCAGGTCAGGCAACCAGGGCTTTTAAGAGCCAGGCCAAATAGCCAGGCTAGGCAGTCTCCTTTACAGCAGAGTAAAAGGAGCTGGTGATTGTCTTTTATATCTTTCTCCTTGGAGTGCCTTGAGTTTACTATGGCACTGCAATCTTCATGGAGGCACACAGTTTCCTGTGTTTTTAGGAGTGCTTTTCCACCGGTATTAAGGCTAGTAAACGTCAGCTCCAGATGGGCTAGGATACGTCACTTCTAGCATTTGCCCCGGTCCTCTCCAATCCAGCACTCTCAGCATTTATTTGATTGGAGACTTGAAAGAACTGGAATAGCAGGTCATGGGTGAGTTTGTGTTTGTTCTGTATTTTTCTGTGTTTGATCTGTAGTGTTCTGTGTTTGTTCTGTATTGTTCTGTGTTTGGTCTGTAGTGTTCTGTGTTTGTTCTGTATTGTTCTGTGTTTGTTCTGTATTGTTCTGTGTTTGGTCTGTAGTGTTCTGTGTTTGGTCTGTAGTGTTCTGTATTGTTCTGTGTTTGGTCTGTATTGTTCTGTGTTTGGTCTGTATTGTTCTGTGTTTGGTCTGTAGTGTTCTGTGTTTGTTCTGTATTGTTCTGTGTTTGGTCTGTAGTGTTATGTGTTTGGTCTGTAGTGTTCTGTGTTTGGTCTGTAGTGTTCTGTATTGTTCTGTGTTTGGTCTGTAGTGTTCTGTGTTTGTTCTGTATTGTTCTGTGTTTGGTCTGTAGTGTTATGTGTTTGGTCTGTAGTGTTCTGTGTTTGGTCTGTAGTGTTCTGTATTGTTCTGTGTTTGGTCTGTATTGTTCTGTGTTTGGTCTGTATTGTTCTGTGTTTGGTCTGTAGTGTTCTGTGTTTGTTCTGTATTGTTCTGTGTTTGGTCTGTAGTGTTATGTGTTTGGTCTGTAGTGTTCTGTGTTTGGTCTGTAGTGTTCTGTATTGTTCTGTGTTTGGTCTGTAGTGTTCTGTGTTTGGTCTGTAGTGTTATGTGTTTGGTCTGTAGTGTTCTGTGTTTGGTCTGTAGTGTTCTGTGTTTGGTCTGTAGTGTTCTGTATTGTTCTGTGTTTGGTCTGTAGTGTTATGTGTTTGGTCTGTAGTGTTCTGTGTTTGGTCTGTAGTGTTCTGTATTGTTCTGTGTTTGGTCTGTATTGTTCTGTGTTTGGTCTGTATTGTTCTGTGTTTGGTATGTAGTGTTCTGTGTTTGGTCTGTAGTGTTCTGTGTTTGGTCTGTAGTGTTCTGTGTTTGTTCTGTATTGTTCTGTGTTTGGTCTGTATTGTTCTGTGTTTGGTCTGTAGTGTTATGTGTTTGGTCTGTAGTGTTCTGTGTTTGGTCTGTAGTCTTCTGTATTGTTCTGTGTTTGGTATGTAGTGTTCTGTGTTTGGTCTGTAGTGTTCTGTATTGTTCTGTGTTTGGTATGTAGTGTTCTGTGTTTGGTCTGTAGTGTTCTGTGTTTGTTCTGTAGTGTTCTGTGTTTGTTCTGTTGTGTTCTGTAGTGTTCTGTGTTTGTTCTGATTTTGTTCTGTAGTGTCCTGTGTTTGTTCTGTGTTTAGTATGTACTGGTAGTGGACGTGAGGTCATGAGTCCAGTCTGGTTCAGGATATTTGATCCTTTTAAATCCCTCAACTCAGGAGGTTTGGAATGAATACTGTACATAGTTACTCTAAGATACTGACCCACTGATTCTGTCAGAACCCCCCGCCTTTTATCACTGTGAGTGACTGTGTCTGGTAAGCTGCACCTGTTACCCCAGGAAGCTGTTCCTGTGTGTTTTGGATGTGTGTGTGAGTGTGTGACACAACGTGTACAGGATGGAGAGGCCTAGCTGCCTGGCTTCTTCAGTGGCCAACTGAATTCAACTGCCATTGAGTCATTGTATCCTTGACGGGGCAGAGCTGCTTGTCCACGCTAATCCTGTTTGACCCAGAAAAAACACAAGTGTGTGTGTGTGTCTGTATCTGTGTGTGTGTGTGTGTGTGTGTGTGTGTGTGTGTGTGTGTGTGTGTGTGTGTGTGTGTGTGTGTGTGTGTGTGTGTGTAGGCAGCTGTCAGTGAGGTCACTGTGTCAGGCATGGAATGCAGTACAGTATAAATGGAGTGCAATGTTCTAATCAGTGCCTTGCATGGTGAGCAGAGGCACACTGGACCACAGCAGCAGCCACACAGTCAGCCACACAGCCAGCCAGTCAGCCACATAGCCATCCAGTCAGCCACACAGCCACATAGCCAGCCAGTCAGCCACATAGCCAGCCAGTCAGCCACACAGCCAGCCACAGTCAGCCACACAGCCACACAATCAGCCACATAGCCAGCCAGTCAGCCACATAGCCAGCCAGTCAGCCACATAGCCAGCCAGTCAGCCACACAGCCAGCCAGTCAGCCACACAGCCACACAATCAGCCACATAGCCAGCCAGTCAACCACACAGCCAGCCACAGTCAGCCATACAGCCTTACTATTAACAGCCGTATGGCCCCATGCCCCTATGGCCTCAGTCAGCAGTCAGCACACAGCCAAGGAGCCCCCCCCCCCCCCAGCCTAACAGAGATATCAATCTGTTCCACCTCAACAAGACACTCTATAAACCTTATCAAAACATACACACATCTCACACGCTATCCCCTCCCCGTAAATGAACCCAATAACGGCCCACTGAACATGAACCCAATAACAGCCCACTGAACATGAACACAATAACGGCCCACTGATCATGAACACAATAACGGCAAACTGAACATGAACACAATAACGGCCCACTGATCATTAACCCAATAACGGCCCACTGAACATGAACCCAATAACGGCCCACTGATCATGAACCCAATAACGGCCCACTGAACATGAACCCAATAACGGCCCACTGCCTGCCTCCCTCCCTCTCTGCCTGCCTGCCTGGCTCCCTGCCTGCCTGCCTCCCTGTCATCTTCCGTCCCTCCCTCCCTCCCTCCCTCCCTGCCTCCCTCCCTCCCTGCCTCCCTCCCTCCCTCCCTGCTTTTCTGCCTCCCTCCCTGCCGGCTTCTCTCCCTCCCTGCCTTTCTGCCTCCCTCCCTGCCGGCTTCTCTACCTCCCTGCCTTTCTGCCTCTCTCCCTCCCTGCCTTTCTGCCTGGCTCCCTGCCTGCCTGCCTCCCTGTCATCTTCCGTCCCTCCCTCCCTCCCTCCCTCCCTGCCTCCCTCCCTCCCTCCCTGCTTTTCTGCCTCCCTCCCTGCCGGCTTCTCTCCCTCCCTGCCTTTCTGCCTCCCTCCCTGCCGGCTTCTCTCCCTCCCTGCCTTTCTGCCTCTCTCCTTCCCTGCCTTTCTGGCTCCCTTCCTGCCGGCCTGCCTCCCTCATTGGCTTTCTGCCTCCCTCCCTGCTTGCCTGCCTCCCTCCGTCCCTCACTGCCTTTCTGCTTCCCTGTCTGCCTACCCGCCTTCCTGCCTTCCCCCGTCCCTGCCCTGATTGAGTCTCTGGCCCGACCTCATCCTGCTAAACCGCTGCACTCGTTACTTTAGGACTTTCATGCCAGATTGACTTGTGTTGCTGCTGATATGGTGATTCTGCCTTCTCATCGGAAACAATCTCCTGTTATGATGGATTTTTCTGAGCTGGATTGAGAGGCTTGGCCCTGTGTTCATATTAGTATTTCAGCTGGGAAGCTGGGTAAAGTTTTCTGACCAATCTCACTCTGTCCTTTCCTCAATTCCCCTCCTCTGTCTTTCACTCCATCCATCCCTCCTCTCTGTCTTTCACTCCATCCATCTCTCCTCTCTCTTTCACTCCATCCATCTCTCCTCTCTCTCTTTCACGCCATCCATCTCTCCTCTCTGTCTTTCACTCCATCCATCTCTCCTCTCTGTCTTTCACTCCATCCATCTCTCCTCTCTGTCTTTCACTCCATCCATCTCTCCTCTCTCTCTTTCACGCCATCCATCTCTCCTCTCTGTCTTTCACTCCATCCATCTCTCCTCTCTGTCTTTCACTCCATCCATCTCTCCTCTCTGTCTTTCACTCCATCCATCTCTCCTCTCTGTCTTTCACTCCATCCATCTCTCCTCTCTCTCTTTCACGCCATCCATCTCTCCTCTCTGTCTTTCACTCCATCCATCTCTCCTCTCTGTCTTTCACTCCATCCATCTCTCCTCTCTGTCTTTCACTCCATCCATCTCTCCTCTCTGTCTTTCACTCCATCCATCTCTCCTCTCTGTCTTTCACTCCACCCATCCCTCTCTCTCTTTCACTCCATCCATCTCTCCTCTCTCTCTTTCACGCCATCCATCTCTCCTCTCTGTCTTTCACTCCATCCATCTCTCCTCTCTGTCTTTCACTCCATCCATCCCTCTCTCTCTTTCACTCCATCCATCCCTCCTCTCTCTTTCACTCCATCCATCCCTCCTCTCTCTTTCACTCCATCATCCCTCCTCTCTCTCTTTCACTCCATCCATCCCTCCTCTCTTTCACTCCATCATCCCTCCTCTCTCTTTCACTCCATCCATCTCTCCTCTCTTTCACTCCATCCATCCCTCCTCTCTCTTTCACTCCATCCATCCCTCCTCTCTCTCTTTCACTCCATCCATCCCTCCTCTCTCTCTTTCACTCCATCCATCCCTCCTCTCTCTCTTTCACTCCATCCATCTCTCCTCTCTCTTTCACTTCATCCATCCCTCCTCTCTGTCTTTTACTCCATCCATCCCTCCTCTCTCTCTTTCACTCCATCCATCTCTCCTCTCTCTCTTTCACTCCATCCATCCCTCTCTCTCTTTCACTCCATCCATCTCTCCTCTCTCTTTCACTTCATCCATCCCTCCTCTCTGTCTTTCACTCCATCCATCTCTCCTCTCTCTCTTTCACTCCATCCATCCCTCTCTCTCTTTCACTCCATCCATCTCTCCTCTCTCTTTCACTTCATCCATCCCTCCTCTCTGTCTTTTACTCCATCCATCCCTCCTCTCTGTCTTTCACGCCATCCATCCCTCCTCTCTTTCACTCCATCATCCCTCCTCTCTCTCTTTCACTCCATCCATCCCTCCTCTCTTTCACTCCATCATCCCTCCTCTCTCTTTCACTCCATCATCCCTCCTCTCTCTCTTTCACTCCATCCATCCCTCCTCTCTTTCACTCCATCCATCCCTCCTCTCTCTCTTTCACTCCATCATCCCTCCTCTCTCTCTTTCACTCCATCCATCCCTCCTCTGTCTTTCACTCCATCCATCCCTCCTCTCTGTCTTTCACTCCATCCATCCCTCCTCTGTCTTTCACTCCATCCATCCCTCCTCTCTTTCACTCCATCATCCCTCCTCTCTCTTTCACTCCATCATCCCTCCTCTCTCTCTTTCACTCCATCCATCCCTCCTCTGTCTTTCACTCCATCCATCCCTCCTCTGTCTTTCACTCCATCCATCCCTCCTCTCGTTCACTCCATTCATCCCTCCTTCACTCCAGAAGCCTGTGAAATGCCGCCAGAGTAGTGTGAGGTGAACATGATTTGAACTATTAGTCCCCTCTCTGTAGGCCTTGTAGAATCATTCTCAATAGAAGTCCTATCTTGTTGAAGTATCTGGCTAAACCTGTTCTCATCTGCCAAAGGGCTTGGCAGTATACCGTATTTGACTATATACCTGTATTGATGCATGGACAAGTTTGGGTTTTTACTTTACCTTCTATAATGGTATTTCATGTTTGGTTTGTTAAATGTGATATGCTACTCTGCCTTGTGTACCGTCCATTTTTATAGTTTACTCCGCAACCTGAGTCGTCTGTCTCCGCTCTCTCTCACTCACGCCATGCCGTTTTCCACACAGACCTAGCCCCGCCCCCTGTCACACAAGGAGCACAGTTATTAATTGAGCAAATGGAGCAGCTGCACCCCCACTTTCAAAATAGGGGTGCACCCCCACTTTTTACCAGAGAATTATCATGATGCATTGGGTCATTTGTCATTGTCTGTATTAAAATAGATATGTCCAATTTATATATGATATAATTAACAGATTGCATTTTGCACCCTCTCCCCCGTCGCCTCAAGATGAATGGTTTTGACCACTTGAAAGTTTTGCTTTGCTCTGTGCGTCACCATTTTGGTTCAGTGCACTTACAAAGCACTAGTTGCAACACTGGTCTTTAAAATGACAAGGCCCCTGCAAAAGAAAATGGTTTATCTATTTTGTAGATAAACCGTGAGTAGCCTTCCATCAGCCTCAAACTCTGACTCATCCATCAAACTCTGACTCTGAGTAGCCTTCCATCAGCCTACGAAAGTTTGCACCTTTGCAAAAAGCTGCATCTTCGGTAGCTCGCAAGTAGATCCTGAGAAATAATCAGCCTAATATTATATGATTAAATCTGTAAAATACATTTGATCCCTGTCACGTGTGCTCCCTCTCCGGCTTCTAGGTCATCAAGCTGCTCGTTATGGAGCACACCTATCACCATCGTTACGTGCACCTGCGCGTCATCAGACTCACCTGGACTCTATCACCTCCCTGATTACCTGCCCTATATCTGTCACTCCCTTTGGTTCCTTCCCCAGGCGTTATTGGTTCTGTTCCAGTGTTAAATCTGTGCGTTGTTCGTGTTTCTTGTTTTGTTTTATGTTGCGTTTATTTATTAATACACTCACTCCCTGGACTAGATACCCGATTCTCAGCGCGCATCGTTACAGTCCCCAAGCTGTTTACAGGCATTTAACACCATTCTGCATTTTTTTTACCATCTATTTTCCCAACATCAATCGGTTAAATCACATTGAAATGTTTTCATTCAGTCACAGAAGTAACAGTCCTAGCTGAGCTTCATATGCCAGCACAACAGAGGTCACTTCACGGTTACAAGGTAGCCAAGCTGTGTTTGTATGCACCTATGGGCAAAATAAAAAAGCATAGGATATTTCTATGTCGATAAAACAGCTCTGCTTGGCTTGGTAAGTAGGCCTAATATCGACCAAATAAGCAATTTCTACCCTCGTTGCATCAAATATGTGTGCTGATAAGACCAGTTCATTTGAAACATTTTCATGGTGCCAGCACTACACACAATGGTGCTCAAAAAAGTCCACGTTGGAGGAAAATCAGAACGCTCAAGTAGTGTGCCTGCTGAGACGACACAGCTCTTATTCCTCATAATAAAATGATTGGAAAATAATTTATAGTAGCCTAGTCATGTAACTGCAGATTTGCAGATTTGTTCAAGTGTATTTTCCCTCATCTTAAAAAGGCAAGATACTCAAGGTAGTTCATGTTCAACCTGATTGTCCCAAAGGGCAATTGGTTTTGAAGCAAAGGAGCATTGAAAACAACATTAAACGTATAAACTCCACATGGATCACAATGACACACAGGTCTAGGGAATACAATGAGCTAGCTAGTACATCAAGTCATAGGGCTGAGAGCCATCAATATATACAGTAGGCCTACTAGTGATGGACATTAGCAGATCACTGCAGTGCTGTTCTTTGTGGTAGGCTATAGTAGAATGATTTTTGTATGAAGTGTGTGGTTTTAAAAACCAAAATGCAATTACAGTATGTATGCAGTGCTGTTCTTTGTTTCTATTCATCAAATTAGGCCTACACAATAACAAAATATGCAGGATACATATGAGTAGCTTGACATTTTTGTTGTTGTTGTATGGCGTTTCTAGGATTGGTAGGGTTTCATACCTGTCAATTAGTTATTGGGGGTGGGATTTTGAGGAAATGGAGTAGATTAGTAATCTAGCTGTCACGACTTCAACCGAGGCAGGCTCTCCTTCCCGTTCGGGTGGCGTTCGGCGGTCGTCGTCACCGGCCTATTAGCTGCCACTGATCCTTTTCTCCCCCTCCCTATGTGTTTATTTGTATCACCTGGTTTGGGGTAATTGGTAATTAGTGTGGCTTTATTAGCCAGCCAGATTGTATGCTTCTTTGTGCGGGATTGTTCGTCTGTTGCTGTGGATTTCGGGAGTGGGTTTTGTATTGTGTACTGGGTTTGTCTCCCGTGTTAGAGGACAGGTGTTTATGACACCCAGTAAGTCCGTGTTGGACATTTTGGTTTGCCGGTTAGGCATTAAATATCACCGCATTGAAGCTCTGCTGTTCCTGCGTCTGATTTCACACCCCACCGACACCCAGGTCGTTACAGAATCCCGCACCAATTTAAATGGAGTCAGCAGGAGCAGCAGCCAACCCTCTCCCATCGATGGAGGAACGGGTTCTCCACCACACAACTGTCCTCCATCGGATCGGATCCGCCATGGACCAAATGATGGAGAGAATGGAGCGATGGGAGAGGAGTGGGCTCCTCTCTCCACCTTCGGCTCCCCCCCCCCAGGACTCTTCATCCCCCGGCTCCAGCGCGCTCCGTCTTACGCTCCCGAGGGATTATGATGGAGCAGCGGCAGGTTGTCAGGGGTTCTTACTCCAACTGGAGCTATACCTGGCCACTGTTCGCCCCACTCCCTCGGGAGCGGAGAGGGTGAGTGTCCTCGTCTCCTGCCTAACGGGTCGTGCTCTGGAGTGGGCCAACGCAGTCTGGAATGGCCCGGACTCCGCGAAGGAGCACTACCCGGAGTTTACCCGTCGTTTTCGTGCCGTGTTTGACCACCCCACAGACGGCCGAGCGGCGGGTGAGAGACTATTTCATCTCAGGCAGGAGAAGAGGAGCGCACAGGATTTCGCGCTGGAGTTCCGGACCTTGGCCGCGGGATCAGGGTGGAACGACAGGGCCCTTATTGACCACTACCGGTGTAGTCTCCGGGAGGACGTCCGCAGGGAGCTAGCGTGTCGGGACATCGCGCTTTCTCTAGATGAACTTATTGACATGTCTATCCGACTGGATACTCTGCTGGCTGCCCGCGGGCGTTCGGAGAGGGTCCTGTGCGTTCCACCACCCAGCGCCCCGGCTCCCATCCCGATGGAGTTGGGAGGGGCCGCGCCTAGGGGTACCGGAGGAGGAGGCCCCCCCTGCACCAACTGTGGTCGGAGAGGACACACGTTCGACCGGTGCTGGGGGGGTCTGTCTGGGAGTCGAGATGTCAGGCGGAACGCTTCTCGATCACCCCAGGTGAGTCAGCACCAAACTCACCCAGAACCCCCTGTTGGTCACATGTTTGTCTCAATTTTTTTCCTTTATTTTTTCCCCTCTTCCCAGCATAGGGCACTAGTCGATTCAGGTGCAGCTGGGAACTTTATGGATCGCGGACTCGCCCGTAAGTTGGGCGTTCCGCTTGTGCCGATAGATTCTCCCTTTCCCGTTCACTCCCTAGATAGCCGGCCATTAGGGTCAGGGGTGGTCAGGGAGGTCACAGTTCCCCTGGACATGGTAACGCAGGGGAATCATAGGGAACGTATCAGTCTCTTTATTATTGATTCGCCTGCGTTTCCAGTGGTGCTGGGTGTTCCCTGGTTGGCCCGGCACAATCCCAATATTTCGTGGAGACAGGGGGTTCTCCAGGGGTGGTCAGAGGAGTGTTCTGGAAGGTGTCTGGGAGTTTCCATTGGTGCCACGTCGGTGGAGAGTCCAGACCAGGGTTCCACGGTGCGCATTCCCCCCGAGTATGCCGATTTGGCAATCGCTTTCTGTAAAAAGAAAGCGACGAAATTACCACCACATCGACCGGGTAGGGATTGTGCGATAGATCTCCAGGTTAACGCTGCGCTTCCTAAGAGTCACGTGTACCCTTTGTCCCAAGAGGAGACGTTGGCTATGGAGACATATGTCGCGGAGTCTCTGGGACAGGGGTACATTCGGCCCTCCATCTCACCCGTCTCCTCGAGTTTCTTTTTTGTGAAGAAAAAGGAGGGAGGTTTGCGTCCGTGTATTGATTATAGAGGTCTAAATGCCATCACAGTGGGGTTTAGTTACCCACTACCTCTCATCGCTTCGGCGGTGGAATCATTTCACGGAGCGCAGTTCTTTACAAAACTGGACCTCAGGAGCGCGTACAGTCTGGTGCGTATTCGGAAAGGAGATGAGTGGAAAACCGCATTTAGTACCACATCGGGCCACTATGAGTACTGCGTCATGCCGTATGGGTTAAAGAATGCTCCAGCCGTTTTCCAATCCTTTGTAGACGACATTCTCAGGGACCTGCACGTGCAGGGGGTAGTTGTGTATATCGATGACATTCTGATCTACTCAACTACTCACGCCGCGCATGTATCTCTGGTGCGCAAAGTGCTTGGCAGACTGCTGGAGCATGACCTATACGTCAAGGCTGAGAAGTGTGTGTTCTCCAAACAAGCCGTCTCCTTCCTGGGTTATCGCATTTCCACCTCGGGGGTGGTGGTGGAGAGTGACCGCATAAAGGCCGTGCGTAATTGGCCGACTCCAACCACGGTGAAGGAGGTGCAGCGGTTTTTGGGTTTTGCCAACTACTACCGGAGATTTATCCGGGGTTTTGGCCAGGTGGCGGCTCCCATTACCTCACTGCTAAAGGGGGGCCCGGTGCGGTTGCGGTGGTCGGCGGCGGCGGACGGAGCTTTCAACAGGTTGAAGGCTCTGTTCACGGATGCTCCCGTGTTGGCGCATCCGGATCCCTCTTTGGCATTCATAGTGGAGGTGGATGCGTCCGAGGCTGGGGTGGGTGCCGTGCTATCACAGCGCTCGGGTACGCCACCAAAACTCCGCCCCTGCGCTTTCTTCTCTAGTAAGCTCAGTGCAGCGGAGCGTAACTATGATGTGGGGGATCGGGAGTTGTTAGCGGTGGTCAGGGCTCTGAAGGTGTGGAGACACTGGCTTGAGGGGGCTAAGCACCCTTTTCTCATCTGGACCGACCACCAGAATCTGGAGTATATTCGGGCAGCTCGGAGACTGAACCCGCGTCAGGCAAGGTGGGCCATGTTTTTCACCCGGTTTCGGTACACGTTGTCTTATAGACCAGGCTCCCAAAACGTAAAGGCTGATGCATTGTCCCGCCTTTACGACACGGAGGATAGGACCACCGAACCCACTCCCATCATCCCCGCCTCGAGGCTGATAGCGCCAGTGGTATGGGAGGTGGACTCGGACATCGAGCGGGCGCTACGGGCGGAACCCGCGCCTCCTCAGTGTCCGGCGGGCCGTAAGTACGTACCGCTTGGTGTTCGGGACCGACTGATTCGGTGGGCTCATGTCCTACCCTCCTCGGGTCACCCTGGGGTGACGAGGACCGTGGGGAGCCTTCGGGGGAGGTATTGGTGGCCTACCTTAGCTCGGGACGTTAGGGTTTATGTCTCCTCCTGTTCGGTATGCGCTCAGAGTAAGGCTCCTAGGCACCTTCCTAGAGGGAAGTTGCAACCCCTCCCCGTTCCACAACGACCATGGTCTCATCTGTCCGTAGACTTCCTGACAGATCTCCCCCCTTCTCAGGGAAACACTACGGTTCTGGTCATTGTGGATCGGTTTTCTAAGTCCTGTCGTCTCCTCCCGTTGCCCGGTATCCCTACTGCCCTACAGACTGCGGAGGCCTTATTCACTCACGTCTTCCGGCACTACGGGGTGCCGGAGGACATCGTTTCTGATCGGGGCCCCCAATTCACGTCCCGAGTATGGAGGGCGTTCATGGAGCGTCTGGGGGTCACGGTCAGCTTGACTTCCGGTTTTCACCCCGAGAGTAATGGGCAGGTGGAAAGAGTGAACCAGGAGGTGGGTAGGTTTCTGCGGTCGTATTGCCAGGACCGGCCAGGGGAGTGGGCGAGATACATTCCCTGGGCCGAGATGGCCCAGAACTCCCTACGCCACTCCTCTACTAATGTGTCCCCCTTTCAGTGTGTGTTGGGGTACCAGCCGGTTCTGGCACCATGGCAGCCGAGCCAGACCGAGGCTCCTGCGGTGGAGGAGTGGGTACAGCGCTCCAAAGAGACCTGGAGGGCCGTCCAGGAGTCCCTCCAACAAGCTACTACTAGGCAGAAGAGGAGCGCTGACCGCCACCGCAGTGAGGCCCCCGTGTTTGTACCGGGGGAAAGGGTCTGGCTCTCGACCCGAAACCTACCCCTCCGCTTGCCCTGCCGGAAGCTGAGGCCGCAGTGTGTAGGGCCCTTCAAAGTCCTGAGGAGAATAAACGAGGTGTGTTATCGGTTAAAACTCCCTTCCTATTATCGTATTAACCCCTCGTTTCATGTGTCTCTCCTCAGGCCGGTGGTAGCTGGTCCCCTGCAGGACGGTGAGGTGCTGGAGGTCCCTCCTCCCCCTTTAGACATCGAGGGGTCCCCGGCGTATACGATACGGGCCATTCTGAACTCAAGACGCCGGGTGAGGGGCCTGCAGTACCTCGTAGACTGGGAGGGGTACGGTCCAGAGGAGAGGTGCTGGGTACCGGTGGAGGACATTTTGGATCCATCTATGTTAAGGGATTTCCATCGCCTCCATCCGGATCGCCCTGCGCCTCGTCCTCCGGGTCGACCTCGAGGCCGGTGTCGGCGCGCTGCGGGAGCCACGCGTCAGAGGGGGGGTACTGTCACGACTTCAACCGAGGCAGGCTCTCCTTCCCGTTCGGGTGGCGTTCGGCGGTCGTCGTCACCGGCCTATTAGCTGCCACTGATCCTTTTCTCCCCCTCCCTATGTGTTTATTTGTATCACCTGGTTTGGGGTAATTGGTAATTAGTGTGGCTTTATTAGCCAGCCAGATTGTATGCTTCTTTGTGCGGGATTGTTCGTCTGTTGCTGTGGATTTCGGGAGTGGGTTTTGTATTGTGTACTGGGTTTGTCTCCCGTGTTAGAGGACAGGTGTTTATGACACCCAGTAAGTCCGTGTTGGACATTTTGGTTTGCCGGTTAGGCATTAAATATCACCGCATTGAAGCTCTGCTGTTCCTGCGTCTGATTTCACACCCCACCGACACCCAGGTCGTTACACTAGCCATTAAAACACTTTCAATATTGTAATGGAACAGCAGGGAGCAGATCTCGAACCCTCGACCTTCCAGCCCGCGGTCCGGCGCGCTATCGACTGTGCCGCAGAAGCATGCTCGATTTCCGCGCTTATAAACCCAGGGTCGTTACACCATAATATATTCAAGCAAAACCTAAGAAAATAGTTGTGTTCTGTTCATAAATGTGGATTACAAGATGTGTATTACAACAATGCTGTTTCCACTTTCCACTTTGCTTCTTAATATACATCCATAACCGTTCTAGAATAATTACATTTTGTGTTTCTTACTGTCTGTATTTTTTTTAGCAAGTTGTGGCTAAATCGTGTTAGCTGCTAATCGCTAGTTTGCTAGCTAGCTAGCTAGATCAAAAATGTACTGAGTCAGTGCAAACATAGCTAGAGCTAAGACAGCCTGATACCAGTGATGGTAAAGGCCTAAATCAGCATGCTGTTTGTGGAACAGTGTCTTCTTAATCAAAGCGGAAAAGGCAAAGCATGAATATGTTAGCTACATGAAGTAGCTAAGAGAAAACATTTGAATGTAGCCAAAGATTATAAGGTCCCCTAGGAAACACTGACCAAAACGTTGGTCCTACCCTGTCATAATAACTCCTCCCTGGCTTTTTCATTAGTTGTCATGTCAAACAACACTGTATTCAAATGGCCCACTATTATAGTCTAACTATAGCATTTGAATAATCATTATATTTCCATGATTCTAACAGTTCACTAAAGTGTTTTAATATAAATTGCAAGACAAATTGCAATAGGAATATTTGGTTAAAGGTAAGGCCTAGATGTTTTACTCTTATCGTGCAGCCCTACGTGGCAGTGTGGAAATGATCTCAAATGAGTGACGGAAATGCAAAAATGTATGAAAATGCTGAAAATAATTTTAGCTTGAAGTTTCATTGAACAGTATAAAACAATCAGAATGGGGAAAGCCCCATTGAAATCACTCAGAATGTATGTCATGCGCTACTCATAAAGAACATGTATTATTCATAAACATAAAATACTGTCATACCATCAAAAATATGAAAAATATTGTGATATTATATTTTGGCCATATCGCCAGGCCCTAATCTGCCATAGAACCTCATTTTGGAATATGTATGTGAGAGGGTCAGAATGTTGACTTGAGGGCACCTTTACCCTACACCTCCATGTGCATCTATGTTAGTACATCCTGTTAGAGAAACAGACTGTGTGTATATGTTTCACTGAATACACAAAGCTGTAGCCTTAATGTTTATACTGTTGCTTGGGAGTGCATACTGTATGTGTGTGCATACATAAGTGTGTTTGCATATCTGTGAAACATCGATAGACAGAACAGGATGGATAGACATCTATGCTATAGGTAACTCATCAGGCAGGCAATAAAATCATTTTAAAAAACAGATAAAACAACACCTCAAGGAACAACGCGGACTGTGAAGAGACACACACACACATTATTCCTAATATTATTAATTTCTTTGTTTTTCTTTACTTTCTGTTTTTTGTTCTTTTTTATATTGGCCGTATTGTTCTTTAGTCATAGTGTTCTTAGTTTACATTTGTGCTGCTGTTCCTGCCCATTAGTGTGGTGTATTTTGTCATGTTCTATGTTTTGTGTGGACCACGGGAAGAATATCTGCTGCTTCTTCAATAGCTAATGGGGATCCAAATAAAATCATAGAAATGATAAATCATATGCGGTGTGTTACTGGTGCTGCATGTGGCTTGCCTCTCTCACACAGACTCCGATGTGACCTCCATGTTAAAGATGCAGTGTGTATAAATTTACTTAAGTATGAGGCCCCAGTTTTGTGGCCGGTGCTGTAATTGATATGCCACAAGCAATAAATCAGTGTTGGCGCTGTGGCTCAGGGGCCATTATCCGAGGAGGCAGGTTGAGCCGAGCCCAGCCGAGCCGTCCGTCCGTCCACAACATAACCTGCCTCAGTCTTCCTCTGGTAACCACTCTGCTCTGCTCTCTGCAGCCAAACCCATTGATTAATTTATTCTGCCTTGCATTCCCTCTGCCATGGACAGCCCTGTGAGTTCAGGTGCATTTCTGACTGACTGGCTGGCTGGCTGACTGAATAACTGACTGACTGGCTGACTGGCTAAGAGCAGCCATCATCAACATCCTACGTCTCTCAGGGATGGAATAGGAATTGTTTTGCCATAAAGAGTAACGACCACTCAGTTCCTATGCTGTTTTCTCCTTTTCCATCCCTCTTCCACTCAACTTCTCTCTATTCCGTCCTTTCTTCTATCTCTGTCTCTCATCCAGACCCTCTTGTTTCTCTTAAAACATCTTAATAGTAACATTGCTGTCGTTAATCTAATTCATATTCTAGCTAGCTGATCTCTTTGCAAGACATGAAACAGTTGCTTTTCACTCAATGTTTTCCACTTGTTTTTTGTCCCAGTTCAGTTAAAGCACTGACATATTCAGTTTTCAGATTCAATCACGGTTCAGGGACAATGTCAAATTAGTTTAAGTGTGGCATTCTGATTGTTTATTTTTTGTCACAGTGACAGAACGTTGTCATAGTTGTGCACCTGATAGATTGACCTGTGATATATATAATATCATTTTGATGTCTCCATTTACAGAGAAATATCTCAGACTAGTGCACTCGAACCATTGCCTCTGTGTGTTGAGTCACAGATCTGTGATTATAATGGGTACGCATTCATGCTTGTGTCTGTGAATATGAGTGTATGCGTGTGTGATCTGAAGCCTTTCATTGCGCTAATTTACATCAGTGAGTGTGGCATGGCGTGGTGAATGAGTTGAGAGTTGAGACCATGGTGGGTTTTGTGACTCAAACACCAACGGCAGCCATCACACAGTGTGCCCATTGTCTTGATGGGCTGGAGAACAGTGGGTTCATATAGCAGATCATGATGGCTGATGTAAGACAGGGACTGGGAGTTGAAAGCAGTCATTAACTGTCTGTCTGGGCCTGGAGTGTGAGAGAGAGGCTGAAGGATGAAAGAGAGGGTTGAGAGAGAGAGGGAACGTAACGGTGTCTCCTAAAGCAGCCCCTTAAGGTCTGAGTGGTGCGGTCAACCTCTTTGTTTTGTTCTTCATAGCTAAGTTACTGGAATTAATGTAGGTAATTAACAGGTTAATTATGGTAATCTTTGGTAACTTTGGTCATTTATACTTGAATAACTTTTTAAAAATATATATATTCATTTATTATATCTGTGTTCATATTGTGCATGAGTTTCTAGTGGATAGATCATATGGTTCAAGAGAAAATAGTTAATGAAAAAAGCAAAAAATCAGCAATGGCATTATTTCTATCAAATCGGCAACTCTTCCAACTACAGTATTCACTTTTTTCACAACTGCCACCGGTTGGGCACCAAAACATTTACAACAAAGACATATTGACATAGTAAAATAAATAAAAGAGTAACAAAAAATATATAAGGAGATTTAATGTGGGAAACCTCATATTAAACACCAAATAATTTTCTTTAAGTTGATGGTTTATATTTAAGATGATGTTTTACAGTTTTGTCATTCTATTTTATATTGTAAAATCATAATATTTTATTATTTTATATATTTTACATCCGATAAGGCTACAGAGGGCCAGAGATAATTACAGACACCTGTGAAAATCTGAAGTACCGAAAAAGGCCACTAGTCATGTGATAAAATAAAAAAAAAACATGAAAGTTACCAAAATTCTGATAGTTTACTGGAAAACTTCAAGTTACCAGTAATATACCCTCCCTTTGCAACCCTAGTTCTTCATTTCCAATGTAATATTTCGTTTCTCATCCTGATCCTTTTTATAGTGTTAGCTTCATCTATTACACAGTAGTGCAATAGAAAAAATGAACGTGTATTCTTACAAAGTCTGCCCCCTCTATATTCAGGCCATACTGACAGCACTGGGAGTTCTCTATGTTTGAGTATAAAGGCACTTTACCTTTACCTAAGTCATTCTTTATTGTGATTGGGTGAACTTTCCTATCCCAGTACCCAGTAGTGGATGTCTTTCTAGCTGTGTCTTGCAATTGCTGTGTCCGCCTGCTCCAGTGCTGCAGGTGATGGTGATGATGCAGTCAGTGTGTGTAGAATAGAAATGAGGACACAACATGGTCTGTCAAATTAAATCAAAGTTTATTGGTCACGTGCACACGGTACAATGAAATGCTTAATGCTTAATGCTTAATGTAGCCTAATGCTCTGTGTTGAGTTAGTGATAGCTCTGACTGGCAGCCTGACATGCTCATTAAATGTTGTATAGGATTCCCCTTAAAGCCCTACTGTAATTAATGAATGTTTATGTATTATGACTAGTTTTTGCCCTCACCGCTCTGTGTGGCTGGCAGAGCTTTTAAAACCCTAGCCAATCGATATGGAGAGAGCGTTCCCTGGTTCTGTCTCCTAATGGGTTTTTTCCCTTCTGTTCGCAGGGCTGGCGGCCGCGGCTCTGGGGACCATGTTATAGACGACAGAGCAGAGACACAGAGCCCAGAGGACGCCAGGCCAGAGCTACACCACCATCCCCTCCCTTCCTTCCTTCAGCCTGGTGTAGGACAGCCACAGCTTCAGTAGAGGAAGAACAACACACACACACTCAGGAACCTCTCCTCACCTACCAGAGCCCAACATGATCTGCCACCCCACCCCAGTCCTGGGAGGCCCTCTCCTACCCTTCCTCCTCCTGTTGTCGGGGGTGTTAGCCACCATTCCCAGCGACCTCAGGACATTCTCCCCTCCAGAGGGGGGGCTCACACACCTGGTGGTCCACAACAAGACAGGTGAGGTGTATCTGGGAGCGGTCAACTGGATCTTCAAGCTGTCCAGCAACTTGACCAAGCTCCGCAACCACGTGACAGGCCCTGTGGTGGACAATGAGAAGTGTTACCCCCCTCCTGGTGTCCAGTCCTGCCCCCATGAACTGGCCCAGACCAGTAACGTCAACAAGCTGCTGCTGCTGGACTACGGTCAGAACCGCCTGATCGCCTGCGGCAGCACCTCCCAGGGGATCTGCCAGTTCCTCAGGCTGGATGATCTGTTCAAGCTGGGTGAGCCCCACCACCGTAAGGAGCACTACCTGTCCAGCGTGGCCGAGGCTGGCACCATGTCTGGGGTAGTCATCGGTGGAGACGCGGCCGGGGGCGGGGGAGGGGCTGGCAAGCTGTTTGTGGGCACGCCCATTGACGGCAAGTCAGAGTACTTCCCCACGCTCTCCAGCCGCAAGCTGATGGCCAACGAGGAGAATGCCGACATGTTCAGCTTCGTCTATCAGGACGAGTTTGTCTCCTCGCAGCTCAAGATCCCCTCGGACACGCTCTCCAAGTTCCCCGCCTTCGACATCTACTACATCTACGGCTTCAGCAGCGAACAGTTTGTCTACTATCTGACCCTGCAGCTGGATACCCAGCTCACCTCGCCCGACGCCAGCGGGGAGCAGTTCTTCACCTCTAAGATCGTCCGTCTCTGCGTGGACGACCCCAAGTTCTACTCCTACGTGGAGTTCCCCATCGGCTGCACCAAGGACGGGGTGGAGTACCGTCTGGTGCAGGACGCCTACCTCAGCCGACCCGGGACCAAGCTGGCGCGCTCGCTGGGCATCTCAGAGCAAGAGGAGGTGCTGTTCACGGTGTTCGCCCAGGGCCAGAAGAACCGGGCCAAGCCCCCCAAGGAATCAGCCCTGTGCCTGTTCACCCTGCGCCGCATCAAGGAGAAGATCAAGGAGCGTATCCAGTCCTGCTACAGAGGAGAGGGGAAACTGTCATTGCCCTGGCTGCTCAACAAGGAACTAGCCTGCATCAACTCAGTAAGTCCAACTTTCACTGTGTGGGAATGAATGATAGTTATTGTGATGATGAAGTGGATGTATTTAGGTAAAGCACCTCTTTCTGGGTGATGCTTCCGTTTCCATCTTCCTAAATCCAGTGTGTGTGAGAGAGAGAGGCTCCTTCTGGTCTGTCCCTGGGGACTGGAGCATATGTGCTGCAGTTAGGGAGGTGGAGGGTAGGGAGTAGAGAGTAGAGAGAGCAGACATTCAGCCCTCCTGAGAGCTGCCGTCTGTAGGGGCCTACCCATCCCAGCTAGATCTCAATTAGACACACTCACTGACTCACACATCCACAACATTGGAGTTAGAACTCTATCCAAATAACTCAAGTCAATCAACTGAGTCACAGCGGAAGCAGCTAACCTCATAGGCCATTTCAGATCGCAGACATATCTGTGGAGATGTCTGTCTTTTTTCTTCCTCTGACCCTCCCTCTATCCGCCCTTTCCTCCCCCTCTCTCTCCTCTCCCAGCATCCCACTCTATCCTCTCTCTCCTCTCCCAGCATCCCACTCTATCCTCTCTCTCCTCTCCCAGCATCCCACTCTATCCTCTCTCTCCTCTCCCAGCATCCCACTCTATCCTCTCTCTCCTCTCCCAGCATCCCACTCTATCCTCTCTCTCCTCTCCCAGCATCCCACTCTATCCTCTCTCTCCTCTCCCAGCATCCCACTCTATCCTCTCTCTCCTCTCCCAGCATCCCACTCTATCCTCTCTCTCCTCTCCCAGCATCCCACTCTATCCTCTCTCTCCTCTCCCAGCATCCCACTCTATCCTCTCTCTCCTCCTGTCTCTTTATGGATGCGAATGCAGCCCTCTCCCCTGTCCACCTTAGCTGTGTGTTGCCACATCATTAGGCCGGTGTGTGGGATGTGCGGGCCGTCACTCTGTTTGCTGGGAGTCTTCCCGCTCTTCTGGCTCTAATTGATTTATATAGTCCTGAGGCTGTCGTCTGTGGCCTAGCATGTCACCCCTGTCCTCACGGGACTCCTGGCCTGGAGGCTGCAGGCTGGGGTTGGAGCCGGGGCTGGGGCAGAGGGAAGGTCGGTACAGGGAGGGGAGTGTGAGCATGCATGTTTGATGCCCTAATCACCCAGGCTAGGCATAAAGGCAGGCGGGCTTCCTCTCTTCCTCTCACAGGCCAGGGGAAATACACCGAACACAGGAATCTCCTGAGGGCTCCCGTGGCTTGAACATTGAACATGGGTCACTTTGATAATGTTTACATATAGAACACATCATTATATGTACAGTATAAATACAGTATACATTATTTTTCCAGTCTATGACATTGCTCGTTCTGATATTTCTTAATTTCTTAATATTTATTATATGTCTATTTTTTATTGCTAGGTATTACTGCACTGTTAGAAACATAAGCATTAAGCTGCATCTGCGATAACATCTGCAAATTTGTGTACGCAACCAATACAATTTAACTTAATTTAATTTTGATTTGATTTGGTAGTGTCAGTCTGCCATTTCTCATGTTGCAATCCTATATAGTCTCCCTAATATGTGTTCCTCTGCTAGGGCCAGGCTAGCAATGCACAACGACAGATAGATGTGAGGTTAAATGATTGGTGTGAGATAGAAGTATTTTTCTAAACCAGGGTTTAACAGTGCCTTGAAGCAGCTCTCGTGTCCCTGGGCCTGGCTCTGTGTCGTGGACATGGGTGGGGTGTTCTCTCTCTGTATGTTTCTTTTTCTCTCTCCCTCCCCCTCTCTTCCTCCCTCTCTCTCTCTAGCCTACCACGGCCGTGGAGAGGAGAAGAGAGTGGAGTAGTGGGGGCGTCTTCTCTCTGTGATTGGTGCTTGGCAGACAGTGAGCAGACAGCTCTCTAGCTTGTATTAATGGTAATAACCGTGGCTATTCTAATGGCAGGCTGGGGGCAATCTACTGAGGTAACGACGGCAGCATGCCTGACTGGCGCAGATGAAAGGATTACGCTCCCTCCCTTTCTCCCTCCCTCCGACGAGGCTCCTCCATGGACACACACACTGCCGACGTCTCTTCGTCCAGCTCGTACATTATTCACCTGGACTGCGTCTGGAATGGCACCCTATTTCCTATGATGTCCATAAGTAGTGGTCAAAAGTAGTGCACTATGTAAGGAATAGGTTGCAATTTAAGAGGTAGCCCTGTCCTCACCTTCTGTTATTCAATTGTGCTCGATAACAATCCCCCTCAAATCAGAAGCCCCTCGGCCTCACTAACACCACATACAAGCAATTCATGTCACCTCTCCGAAACCACAGTGGCTTAAAGCACGCACAGGATGCGCCAACACAGCGCTGGAATATCTATTGGAACAAATGCAATAGGAACAGGGACAGATGGAGAGAGGGAGACAGGGAGAGAGGGAGGGAGAGGGAGCGAGGGGGCAGGAGAGAGATGCACACAGAGGCGTATGACAGACAGACAGGCAGGCAGGCAGAGTAAGGCTGGTCAGACTGTACACTTGATGTCTCTCTTCTGCCCACCATGACTGAGTCACTATATAAGACTATGCATGATATGTAAATGAGATACAGTACATGATTGTCCTTTATTACCATCTGCTCTGGTGCTTGTGATCGATCAAGGGCATGTCATGGGGATATAAGGATGATTTTATACAGCCAGACAGCCTCTCCAGATCGTTAGAATGACCTTGGACTGTATTGCTGTATTGATGATCAGAGCTCAGAGATGATTTTACACAAAGACATTTACACCCATAATGAGGGTCTTGACCACCATTTGAACTATCTGTCATGGATTCCGACATGTTTTGTCACTTTCAGTTGGAACATATTGCTGATAGATTCATGATGAAGTCAGCTGAGAGAAGCTGCAGTTCAAACACACACAGTTTCAGCCTGTAGATCAGTACACTGACAGACAGATGACTAGAGTGGTAGGTTGCTGCCTGCTTGTCATGCGCTGTAATGACAGCCGTAATATTGTCTCTACTAATGACAGCTTGATATGGGCATCATGGCCGCCGCCATCTTGAAGGGAGCTATTCCAAAATGGCCCCAAGTGGCCGGCTGCTGATTTTATTAGGTCACTCAAACTCCTCCTCCTTTCCAGTTTACGGCCAGTCCATTGTACTGAAGTACTTAAAGTCCGAAAGTTACGGGTCACCTTTCTTGCCAGCTGCGGGCTCATTTGCAAAGCTGTGTATTGTGTCCATAAAGACAACAGTTTTAGCATTGCTAATGAGCCTTTCAGCATGTCCTCAAAATACATCAAATAGCAAAATAGCAGCGGCAATGAACTAACCAGAGCCACCACCAGTAAAGCCTTTGGTGGTGTGTGGAGCTGTGTCACGTCTTCTAGGGCTGTGAAGGAGAAGCATTGGGATGCATAACAGCATTCCTTTGCTCTGTGTATAAACAAGACTCCCACCAAATGTGTGTTCATTGTCTGGGCCACTGAGGTATAGTAAGAACTGGAAACTGCGTTCAATATGTCTGCCCGTTGTTTTCAAGGTAATCTACTCACGTTCGCACACGCCGATTCATGAACCGTCTATATCCGGGTTGCATCCGGTTTATACGGACCAACATCTCATGCGCACCAGCACTTAGTGAGCACAGGGAGCAGCGCGTGCAGCGACGACGCCATCAGAAAACATGGCAGACATTGGATGAATATAAAATGTTGATATCTTCGGCTGTGAGTGATGGAGAAAGAATCTGCCCCAGCGACAAATTATTTGAATAATTGAATGGATGTTTTGTGCACAAAGGTGATGACTGAAGTGTCTTATAAGAAATGTTCTACTCTGACTTCTCTATGTGGCCGTCTATAGAAACTGTCTTTCTGGGCCAGGTGTCAGTTAAACTGCAGTACCGAAGCAAAACTGTAGGAGCAGTCGAAACCGTACTTCTAGACCGAAACCCTGGCCCCTTGGTCTGGGCCAGGGAGAACATTTGATGGAAAATAGACTCCAATAACAAACAGAGAAGGGATGAGAGAATGCCCTGGTCCATTCCTCCCTCCTCACACTGAGTGCATGATTATGTTTATTATTATGTATCAACGCTGATCACTTTGGTCGGGGATTGCAGGGCGGATGACTTGTTATTCTCTTTGACACTGTCTGATGGTTCAAAGACTTTCCTCTGTGCCAAAGCTGCTCCATTGTTTTCAGGTCTATTGTCTGGCTCTAACCCTCATCATGGTTGGTATTTCTCCAGTGCATCCCACATCCCCCATGGCATGGATAGTGTTAGAACGTTTCAAGACCATATGCTCACCGGTTATACAGCGCCTTCAGAAAGCATTCACACCCCTTGACTTTTTCAAAATTGTGTTGTTACAGCCTGAATTTAAAATGGATTTAATTGAGTTTTTTTTGTCACTGGCCTACACATAATAGCCCCATATTGTCAAAGAGGAAATATGTTTTTCAACATTTTTACAAATTAATAAAAAATGAAAGCTGAAATATCTTGAGTCTATAAATATTCAACCTCTTTGTTATGTCAAGCCTAACTAAGTTCAGGAGTAAAAATGTGTTTAACAAGTCACAAAATAAGTTGCATAGACTCATTATGTGTGCAAAAATAGTGTTTAACATGATTTCTGAATGACTACGGTACCTCCTCTCTGTACCCCACACATACAATTATCTGTAAGGTCCCTCAGTTGAGCAGTGAATTTCAAACATCGATTCAACCACAAAGACCAGGGAGGTTTTCCAATGTCTCTCAAAGATGGGCACCTATTGGTAGATGGGGGGAAAGAAAAGCAGACATTCAATATCCCTTTGAGCATGGTGAAGTTATTAATTACACTTTTGATAGTGTATCAATACACCCAGTCATTACAAAGATACAGGCGTCCATCCTAACTCCGGTCAGGGATTTCACCATGAGGCAAATGGTGACTTTAAACCAGTTACTGAGTTTATTGGCTGTGATAGGAACAAACTGAGGATCAAACTGATCAACAACATTGTAGTTACTCCACAATACTAACCTAACTGACAGAGTGAAAAGAAGGAAGCCTGTACAGAATAAAAATATTCCAAAACATGCATGCTTGTTTGCAACAAGGCACTAAAGTAATACTGCAAAAAATGTGTCAAAACAATTAACTTTGTTCTGAATACAAGGTGTTATGTTTGGGGCAAATCCAATACAACACATCACTGATTACCACTCTTCATGTTTTCAAGCATGGTGGTGGCTGCATCATGTTATGGGTATGCTTGTCATCGGCAAGGACTCGGGAGTTTTTCAGGATAAAAAATAAACGAATAGAGCTAAGCACAGGCAAAATCCTAGAGGACAGCCTGGTTCAGTCTGTTTCCACCAGACACTGGGAGATGAATTCAATGTCCTGATGAAAATCAGGACAATAACCTAAAACACAAGGCCAAATCTACTCTGGAGTTGCTTACCAAGAAGACAGTGAATGTTCCTGAGTGGCAGTTTTGAATGAAATCTGCTAAAGAATATATGGCAAGACTTGAAAATGGTTGTCTAGCAATGATCAACAACCAATTTGACAGAGCTTGAAGAATGCTGAAAATAATAATGAGCAAATATTGTACAATCCAGGTGTGCAAAACTTTTAGATACTCACCCAGAAAAACTCACAGCTGTAATCGCTGCCAAAGGTAGATTCTAACATGTGTTTACTCAGCGGTGTGAATACCTATGTAAATTACATATTTCTGTATTTCATTTTCAATACGTTTGCAAACATTTCTAAACAGCATGTTTTCACTTAGTCATTATGTGTAGATGGGTGAAAAAATAAATATTTATTCCATTTAGAATTCAGGCTGTAACACAACTAAATGTGGAATGAATCAAGTGGTATGTATACTTTCTGAAGGCACTGTATGTTCTCAGTTCAAGCGCCCCTGTCTTTAGCATGCCAGCCAACCATAACCCCCACCCCAGTGCCAGGGTTAGGCAGCCTTACCATGGCATCCAAGGAAAGGCCAACCATGACCCCCACCCCAGTGCCAGGGTTAGGCAGCCTTACCATGGCATCCAAGGAAAGGCCAACCATAACCCCCACCCCAGTGCCAGGGTTAGGCAGCCTTACCATGGCATCCAAGGAAAGGCCAACCATAACCCCCACCCCAGTGCCAGGGTTAGGCAGCCTTACCATGGCATCCAAGGAAAGGCCAACCATGACCCCCACCCCAGTGCCAGGGTTAGGCAGCCTTACCATGGCATCCAAGGAAAGGCCAACCATGAACCCCACCCCAGTGCCAGGGTTAGGCAGCCTTACCATGGCATCCAAGGAAAGGCCAACCATGACCCCCACCCCAGTGCCAGGGTTAGCCAGCCTTACCATGGCATCCAAGGAAAGGCCAACCATGACCCCCACCCCAGTGCCAGGGTTAGGCAGCCTTACCATGGCATCCAAGGAAAGGCCAACCATAACCCCCACCCCAGTGCCAGGGTTAGGCAGCCTTACCATGGCATCCAAGGAAAGGCCAACCATGACCCCCACCCCAGTGCCAGGGTTAGGCAGCCTTACCATGGCATCCAATGAAAGGCCAACCATGAGGGTGTCTTGGGAAGCTCTCTCCCTCCCAGTCCCAGACCATCCGATTATACAGACACAAAGATAAATCAGGCCATCAGGAGAGGATAAATCTGTATGCAACGACACGTTGCTCCTCTGCTACAGGGCTGCTGTGCTAACTGGGAGAGATAAGAGTGCTAGCATCCCTCATCCCAGTAAATTAAATCAAATTGTATTATCACATGTTTCGTAAACAGGTGTAGACTTACAGTGAAATGCTTCCTTCCCAACAATGCAGAGTTTTTTTTTTAAATAATAGAAAAATAATAACACCAGGAATAAATACACAAGAGTAACGATAACGTGGCTATATACACAAGTTAACAGTACCGGCGGCCCGCCCATTAAGGGTGTGATTGGTAAAAAATAAAAAAAGAGTACAAAACTTGTGATTGGTCAAAAAAATTCTTATATATATATATATATATATTATATCATTCATGGACTATGTTTTAAATGCTTATAAAAGTGTGGTACATTTTCCTGTTTCAAAAATATGTTGTTCAAAACGAGCTGTACAGTTACCTACTACTCTGCCCCTCAGTGACTGCCAGCAGCAGCAGCAGCTCGCCCCCGTGGGTGCATAGGCCATTCGAACATTGCTTGGATTGTTTTGCCAGCTATTGTTTTGCCAAGGGAAACTGCAGCATAAATTCTAACAGCACAAAGTAAATGGACCGTCCTGGGGTGCTCAAATGTGCATTCAGGCAGAACTTCTGGGTCTGCTCCTGTCTCCCTCCCCACAATGAGTCTCTTGTTCCAGAAGTCCTACTTCCGCACATGAGACTAGATCTGCTCTATCAGGTACAGATGGCGCTAAAGCAAAAAGCTAATTGTAATGAACTTATAAACAATCATAACAGTCACGGAAGACTGGGACCTGATAAACCGGTCAACTACATCCAACGACTCGGACAGCGGGATACACTAGCTAGAACCTTCGAAAAAAATTAAGCATGGCTAATTTTGTTTCCCCCCCATGTTGTTTACCAGGTTCTAATGTTGACAGGGTGACATGTTGTGTGGACTAAACACATAAAACCAGGTGTATCACAAAGCATGATCAAAATAATTATCCAGATATAGTAATTGTGATATAGTTTTTGGGTCAGATTTTTTGGGTCAAATCTAACTTTAGGCCTCTCGGGTGGCGCAGTGGTCTAAGGCACTGCATCACAGTGCTAGCTGTGCCACCAGAGACTCTGGTTTGAGCCCAGGCTCTGTCGCAGCCGGCCACGACCGGGAGGTCCATGGGGCGACGCACAATTGGCCTAGCGTCGTCCGGGTTAGGGAGGGTTTGGCCGGTAGGGATATCCTTGTCTCATCGCGCACTAGCGACTCCTGTGGCGGGCCGGGGGTAGTGCACGCTGACCAGGTCGCCAGGTGTACGGTGTTTCCTCCGACACATTGGTGCGGCTGGCTTCCGCGTTGGATGCGCGCTGTGTTAAGAAGCAGTGCGGCTTGGTTGGGTTGTGTTTCGGAGGACGCATGGCTCTCGACCTTCGTCTCTCCCGAG
Organism: Salvelinus fontinalis; assembly: GCF_029448725.1. Taxonomy (NCBI): domain Eukaryota; kingdom Metazoa; phylum Chordata; class Actinopteri; order Salmoniformes; family Salmonidae; genus Salvelinus; species Salvelinus fontinalis. Next base: position 21,609,144 of record NC_074672.1, read on the forward strand.
CCCGTACGGGAGTTGTAGCGATGAGACAAGACAGTAACTACTAACAATCGGATACCACGAAATTGGGGAGAAAAAAGTGGATAAAAAATAAAAATAAATAAATAAAATCTAACTTTGATAAGCAGGTAGCTTGATAGCTAGTTAGCTTCCATGCCAATTACATGTCTTTCTAAACTAATATCTGACTAACTTGGAAATATGAAGTTATTTCAGAGGGAAAGTTAACTGCTTTGTGACATTATGTTAGCTAATTATCCCTCGTTAGATAATGTGTTTTCACTTATTGCGTCTGCATGATGGTTTCTTCCTTAATGTTGCTGCCCCTATCATCGCCAAGCCTATCTCTGACCTTTTTAACCTCTCTCCTTTCTGGGGAGGTACCCATTGCTTGGAAGGCGGCCACGGTGTGTCCTTTATTTAAAGGGGAGATCAAGCTGATCATAACTGTTATAGGCCAATTTCTATCTTTAGCCCTGTTTATCAAAAGTTTTGGAAAAACTTATCAATAATCAAATGACTGGCTTTCTTGATGCTTATTATATTCTCTCTGGTATGCAATCTTGTTTCCGCACAGGTTATGGATGTGTCACTGCAACCTTAAAGGTCCTAAATGATGTCACCATTGCCCTTGATTCTAAGCAATGTTGTGCTGCTATTTTTATTGACTTGGCCAAAGCTTTTGATACGGTAGACCATTCCATTATTGTGGGACGACTAAGGAGTATTGGTGTCTCTGAGGGGTCTTCGGCCTGGTTTGCTAACTAACTCTCAAAGAGTGCAGTGTATAAAGTCAGAACATCTGCTGCCTAAGCCACTTCCTGTCACCAAGGGAGTACCCCGAGGCTCGATCCTAGGCCCCACGCTCTTCTCAATTTACATCAACAACATAGCTCAAGCAGTATGAAGCTCTCTCATCCATTTATATGCTGATGATACAGGCTTATAGTCAGCTGGCCCCTCCACGGCTTTTGTGTGAAACGCTCTACAACAAAGCTTTCTTAGTGTCCAATAAGTTTTCTCCGCCCTTAACCTTGTTCTGAACACCTCCAAAACAAAGATCATGTGGTTTGGTAAGAAGAATGCCCCCCTCCCCACAGGTGTGATTACTACCTCTGAGGGTTTAGAGCTTGAGGTAGTCGCCTCATACAAGTACTTGGGAGTTTGGCTAGAAGGTACACTGTCCTTCTCTCAGCACATATCAAAGTTGCAGGCTAAGGTTAAATCTAGACTTGTAATTTCTCTCCTTTCACCCCAGCTGCCAAACTAACCCTGATTCAGATGACCATCCTACCCATGCTAGATTACGGAGACATAATTTATAGATCGGCAGGTAAGGGTGCTCTCGAGCGGATAGATGTTCTTTACCATTCGGCCAACAGATTTTCCACCAATGCTGCTTATAGGACACATCACTGCACTCTCTACTCCTCTGTAAACTGGTCATATCTGTATACCCTTTGCAAGACCCACTGGTTGATGCTTATTTATAAGACCCTCTTAGGCCTCACTCTCTCCTATCTGAGATATCTACTGCAACCCTCATCCTCCACATACAACACCCGTTCTGCCAGTCACGTTCTGTTAAAGATCCCCAAAGCACACACATCCCTGGGTCACTCGTCTTTTCAGTTCGCTGCAGCTAGCGACTGGAACGAGCTGCAACAAACACAACTTTTATCTCCATCTCTTAATTCAAAGACTCAATCATGGACCCTCTTCCTGACAGTTGTGGCTGCTTCGTGTGATGTATTGTTGTTTCTACCTTCTTTCCCTTTGTCTGTGACCAATAATGTTTGTACCATGTTATTTGCTGCTACCACGTTGTGCTGCTGCCATGTTGTTGTCATGTTGTGTTGTTACCATTCTGTGTTTTCATGTGTTACTACCATGCTATGTTGCCATGCCATGTTGCCATTCTATGTTGTAGGTCTCTCTTTATGTAGTGTTGTGGTGTCTCTTGTCGTGATGTGTTTTGTCCTATATTTTAATTTGATTTATTTTTTTAATCCTAGTCCCTGTCCCCACAAGAGGTCTTTTGCCTTCTGGTATGCCGTCATTGTAAATAAGAATTTGTTCTTAACTGACTTGCCTGACTTGCCCACCTAACATGGTGTCTACTAGTAACCACAGCCACAAAGTCAAAATAGCTATATCGTAAAAATGAGTGAAAACAAAACTTTGCTTTTTGGTCTTCATATAAGCTTAGGGTTAGGCTTAAGGTTAGCAGTGCGGTTAATGTTAGGGTTACGGTTATGTATAAAATCACATTTTAAGAAGTTAGGGTTAAGGTTATGTATAAAATCACATTTTAAGAAGGGACATTGTAAAAAGTCTTTATGACTTTGTAGCTGTGGTAACTAGTGACGTTCGTTCTCTGGTGCACTCGTTTGTTCGTGAGCTGGCTGCTTGTTCTAAATAGTATCATCTAATCTGTTCTAAACAGTGGCGGCATGTGCAGCAGTGGTCATTTGGTGTTTGACATTCAAAGGTGAAATAGGTGTTTATGCTGTTGTTCAAATGCACAGATTGCTTTATATATCTTCTCAAAGAAACTACCGGTAGTTTGAAAACTTGACATCATATTTCTGTCATGCTGCTTTGTTGACAACTTCAACCACCTCGTGCCCCGGGTATTCATCCAATCAGCGGCCGCCGCTGGTTCCGAGTCCGATGTTCAGGGGTACGAGGTAATTGAGGTAGATCTGTACATACTGTATAGGGAGGGATAACGTGACAAGACAACAGGATCGATAATAAAGTAGCAGCAGCGTATGTGATGAGTCAAAAGAGTTTGTGAAAAGGGTCAATGCAGATAGTCCGGTTGCATCGGTACCGCTTGCCATGCGGTAGCAGAGAGAACAGTCTATGACTTGGGTGGCTGGGGTCTTCGACCATTTTTAGGGCGTTCCTCTAACACCGCCTGGTATAGAGGTCATGGATGGCAGGAAGTTCAGCCCCAGGGGTGTACTGGGCCGTATGCACTACCCTCTGTAGCGCCTTGCAGGCAGATGCCATACTAAGCAGTGATGCAGTCAGTCAATGCTCTCAATAGTGCAGTTGTAGAACTTTTTGAGGATCTGAGGGCCCATGACAAAATATTTTCAGTTTCCTGAGGGGGAAGAGGCGTTGTTGTGCCTTATTCATGACTGCGTAGGTGTGTGGACTAGGTCTGGGCGATATATCGAATTTATTCAGTTAATTCAAATGGATGTTTTTGTGACAAGCGGTTTCAACTTGCTATTTGCATTTGAGGTTTGGTCCAACAGAATGGGTCATATGGACACTGAAACACATTGAGACATTATTTTACTGTAATAGAGGAGAAGTACCTTTTCTAACCTTTTTATGTCTCAACTACTCAAATTGTGCACAGAGCAGACACCACCAAAACGGGAGTATTGATTCTGGAAAATGTATGCTCAGTGTGCGGTACCACATACCACTAGCAGCATTTTAGTAAAAAAAAACCCATTAAACTAGCTGTCTATTCTGTGTTTTATAAATGTGCAATAAGCATACAACACAATTATATAAGGAATTGGCAACTCGTTCTCATTCTGAGAAATAAGGTAGACCACTTGATTTCAACATGTGAACAAAGTGGACAGGCCAACATGCTGTTCAAACAGTTGGAGACCGACAGAAGGCTGTGTTCATAACAATTACACTGTCCTGCCTTGTTAGCTAGCAAATAGATCCAAGTTGGGCTTTGGCTAAACTTGAAATATAAAGATTAGCTGGCTAATCGCTAGTATGTGGGCTTGTGCTTGAGAGATTGTTTATGAAACCTGTGTTAATTTTCTACAATGCCTGCTACAAGAAGTTAGTTATTATTAGTAAATGTGCATTATGCATGGTTCTAGTGAAATTGGTAACGAAAAATGAACAGCCTTCTCACGTAGGTGTTCCTCTTGTCCAGATGGGACAGGGCAGTGTGGAGTGCAATAGATATCACGTCATCTGTTGGGGCAGTATATGAATTGGAGTGGATCCAGGGCGTCTGGGATGATGGTGTTGATGTGAGCCATGACCAGCCTTTCAAAGCACTTCATGGCAACAGATGTGAGTGCTACAGTGCAATAGTCATTTAGACAGGTTACATTCTTCTGCACAGAGACTATGGTGGTTGGCTTGAAACATGTAGGTATTACAGACTGGGTCAAGGAGAGGTTGAACATGTCAATGAAGACACTTGCCAGCTGGTCAGCACATGTTCTGAGTACGCGTCCTGATAATCGTTAATTGTGAATGTTAACCTGTTTAATGGTCTTACTCACATCGGCTACGGAGAGCGGGATCACATAGTCATCCATAACAGCTGGTGCTCTCATGCATGGTTCAGTTTTGCTTGCCTCGACGTGAGTATAGAAGGAATTTAGCTCATCTTGTAGGCTCTTATCACTGGGCAGATCGCGGCTGGGTAAAGATCCTCTCATCAGGACAAATGTTATTCAAATGAAGCCTGCTTGACTGGCTGCATGGCTGGCAGTGCTAGACATGTGTGCACTGAGATGAAACCGTGCACAATCTATCCCGCACAAGAGATGTAATTTCAAATCAATAACTCAGCTAGTTAACTGGGTCTTAGTGAAAATGACCTTCCACTCTCAACCTTTCACCGTCTGCAAAGTGTGTGTAGGTTGCAAATCTCCTAACGAGCCAAGGCTTTAAGTGCACCCAATCTAATTGTGTGTAATTATTTATTGATGTGTGTGTGTGTGTGTGGAGTGTATAGGGAGTGTGGGTGGGTGGGGTGGCTGTTATCACTTAGAGCTATGGAGCTATTTACCAGCTGTGATGGTGAGTACAGCTGTATTTGTTGTTTCCTGTGGCGCTGTGCGATGAGATGGATCCAGAAAACATTAGTCTATTTCATATAAAGCAGCAGCAAAGAGAGTCGGTGCCAGGCAATGGGCTGCTCCGAGAGGACTATTCCCTGGGACACGGCTGGGAATATACAGTCCACTAGCATCACAATCTCAGCCTCTCTCCCAATTCTTCCTGCTTCCCACAAAACGAAGCCAGTGGTGATGCTTTGGCTTTAAACTGCTGTCATCCACTTTAATGTTATTTTGTCTTGAGTGGCTGGGGCATTCTGAAGAGCTTGCGGCAGCCTCAAATGAAATTCAAAACCCATTTTGTGTAGACTTGTAGGCTGTGGCATCCATCTCCTAGGGACAGTGAAGACTGAGCCCATCTCTCCCCACATCTGGAACACATCATGTTGGTGTTTTCAAGTGGTGGATATGGACCATTATTATCCCTTATCATTCTTGTTTGCCCTTGCTTTGGATCAGCAATCAAGGAGATATTGTTAAAATGGAGAATAGATCACCACAGAAATGATATTAAGTTATTTCTGTTTTGTCGATCACATCTGTTGATCAGTTCTGATTGAGCATTATGGATTATAAATGTCAGAGATGGAGAGAAACATGTCTTTTAGCATTTCTTATACCAATAGACCAAGCTCTTTTTTGCTGAATGTTAAATACAGCAGCCAATAGAACTCATGGGTAGTTTGAAAGAAGAGCAAACGCTCAATGGCAGAGGTTATAACAGTTATTTATTCACACCCATAACCATTTCATCTTTGTGAAGAGAAGGCCTTCCGGATCTCATTCTAGTCCTATATTATTCAAGGATGTCAGAATGATGAAGATAAGGACAACAGCTACTTATTTCATTAAACTGTTGAAAGCGAGGAAGGAATGAAGCAACAATAGAGAGAGAAAGAGGAGGTCGGCTAATAACATCAGGGGAAATATTATGAAAGGTATATATGTGTCAGCCTACTAATTATACAAATAGGCTGTATTATATTTCAAAATTAAAATCAAATTCGCTAGCCTATACTTGTAACTTTGTAGGCCGCATGTGCTGCACCAGAATCACATGTTCTCTTCTGCTTTATCATGGTTTCAATTCCAGTCGTAATTCCAGTCCATATAATACAGTATAATACAATACAGTAATGAAGTTCACGCTCAAAAATATTAGCCCACTGGAGCTTGTTTCATTTATTTACCCAAGAGAGCATATAGCTAGCTACATGCGTTTATGTTTCTCTGTAGTGTGTAATGTGCAGTAGCCTATATCATATGTGTATTGGATAATGGCACAATCATTTGGGATTTTCTGGTATTGGGCTTATAAAATGTCATTAATGTAGGTCTCATAAAATGTCTTTAATGTAGGTCTCATTAAATGTCTTTAATGTAGGTCTCATTAAATGTCTTTAATGTAGGGCTCATAAAATGTCTTTAATGTAGGTCTCATTAAATGTCTTTAATGTAGGTCTCATTTTTAATTTTTTTATTTTTTTATTTCACCTTTATTTAACCAGGTAGGCTAGTTGAGAACAAGTTCTCATTTGCAACTGCGACCTGGCCAAGATAAAGCATAGCAGTGTGAACAGACAACAACACAGAGTTACACATGGAGTAAACAATAGACAAGTCAATAACATGGTAGAAAAAAGAGAATCTATATACAATGTGTGCAAAAGGCATGAGGTAGGCAATAAATCGAATAATTACAATTTAGCAGATTAACACTGGAGTGATAAATCATCAGATGATCATGTGCAAGAAGAGATACTGGTGTGCAAAAGAGCAGAAAAGTAAATAAATAAAAGCAGTATGGGGGGTGAGGTAGGTAAATTGGGTGGGTAGTTTACAGATGGACTATGTACAGCTGCAGCGATCGGTTAGCTGCTCGGATAGCAGATTTTTGAAGTTGTTGAGGGAGATAAAAGTCTCCAACTTCAGAGATTTTTGCAATTCGTTCCAGTCGCAGGCAGCAGAGAACTGGAAGGAAAGGCGTCCAAATGAGGTTTTGGCTATAGGGATGATCAGTGAGATACACCTGCTGGAGCGCGTGCTGCGGGTGGGTGTAGCCATCGTGACCAGTGAACTGAGATAAGGCGGCACTTTACCTAGCATAGCCTTGTAGATGACCTGGAGCCAGTGGGTCTGACGACGAACATGTAGCGAGGGCCAGCCGACTAGGGCATACAGGTCGCAGTGGTGGGTCGTATAAGGTGCTTTAGTAACAAAACGGATGGCACTGTGATAAACTGCATCCAGTTTGCTGAGTAGAGTATTGGAAGCTATTTTGTAGATGACATCGCCGAAGTCGAGGATCGGTAGGATAGTCAGTTTTACTAGGGTAAGTTTGGCGGCGTGAGTGAAGGAGGCTTTGTTCCGGAATAGAAAGCCGACTCTAGATTTGATTTTGGATTGGAGATGTTTGATATGAGTCTGGAAGGAGAGTTTGCAGTCTAGCCACACACCTAGGTACTTATAGATGTCCACATATTCTAGGTCGGAACCGTCCAGGGTGGTGATGCTAGTCGGGCGTGCGGGTGCAGGCAGCGAGCGGTTGAAAAGCATGCATTTGGTTTTACTAGCGTTTAAGAGCAGTTGGAGGCCACGGAAGGAGTGTTGTATGGCATTGAAGCTCGTTTGGAGGTTAGATAGCACAGTGTCCAAGGAAGGGCCAGAAGTATACAGAATGGTGTCGTCTGCGTAGAGGTGGATCAGGGAATCGCCCGCAGCAAGAGCAACATCATTGATGTATACAGAGAAAAGAGTCGGCCCGAGATTTGAACCCTGTGGTACCCCCATAGAGACTGCCAGAGGACCGGACAACATGCCCTCCGATTTGACACACTGAACTCTGTCTGCAAAGTAGTTGGTGAACCATGCAAGGCAGTCATTAGAAAAACCGAGGCTATTGAGTCTGCCGATAAGAATATGGTGATTGGCAGAGTCGAAAGCCTTGGCCAGGTCGATGAAGACGGCTGCACAGTAATGTCTTTTATCGATGGCGGTTATGATATCGTTTAGTACCTTGAGCGTGGCTGAGGTGCACCCGTGAGCGGCTCGGAAACCGGATTGCACAGCGGAGAAGGTACGGTGGGATTCGAGATGGTCAGTGATCTGTTTGTTGACTTGGCTTTCGAAGACCTTAGATAGGCAGGGCAGGATGGATATAGGTCTGTAACAGTTTGGGTCCAGGGTGTCTCCCCCTTTGAAGAGGGGGATGACCGCGGCAGCTTTCCAATCCTTGGGGATCTCAGATGATACAAAGGAGAGGTTGAACAGGCTGGTAATAGGGGGTGCGACAATGGCGGCGGACAGTTTCAGAAATAGGGGGTCCAGATTGTCAAGCCCAGCTGATTTGTATGGGTCCAGGTTTTCCAGCTCTTTCAGAACATCTGCTATCTGGATATGGGTAAAGGAGAAGCTGGGGAGGCTTGGGCGAGTAGCAGCGGGGGGGGCGGGGCTGTTGGCCAAGGTTGGAGTCGCCAGGTGGAAGGCATGGCCAGCCATTGAGAAATGTTTGTTGAAGTTTTCGATTATCACGGACTTATCAGTGGTGACCGTGTTATCTAGCCTCAGTGCAGTGGGCAGCTGGGAGGAGGTGCTCTTGTTTTCCATGGACTTTACAGTATCCCAGAACTTTTTGGAGTTAGAGCTACAGGATGCAAATTTCTGCTTGAAAAAGCTGGCCTTTGCTTTCCTGACTGACTGCGTGTATTGGTTCCTGACTTCCCTGAACAGTTGCATATCACGGGGGCTCTTCGATGCTATTGCAGTTCGCCACAGGATGTTTTTGTGCTGGTCGAGGGCAGTCAGGTCTGGAGTGAACCAAGGGCTATAACTGTTCTTGGTTCTGCATTTTTTGAACGGAGCATGCTTGTCTAATATGGTGAGGAAGTAACTTTTAAAGAATGACCAGGCATCCTCAACTGACGGGATGAGGTCAATATCCTTCCAGGGTACCCGGGCCAGGTCGATTAGAAAGGCCTGCTCGCAGAAGTGTTTCAGGGAGCGTTTGACAGTGATGAGGGGTGGTCGTTTGACCGTGGACCCGTGGCGGATACAGGCAATGAGGCAGTGATCGCTGAGATCTTGATTGAAGACAGCAGAGGTGTATTTGGAGGGCAAGTTGGTCAGGATAATGTCTATTAGGGTGCCCATGTTTACAGATTTAGGGTTGTACCTGGTGGGTTCCTTGATGATTTGTGTGAGATTGAGGGCATCAAGCTTAGATTGTAGGACTGCCGGGGTGTTAAGCATATCCCAGTTTAGGTCACCTAACAGAACAAACTCTGAAGCTAGATGGGGAGCGATCAATTCACAGATGGTGTCCAGGGCACAGCTGGGAGCTGAGGGGGGTCGGTACCAGGCGGCAACAGTGAGAGACTTATTTCTGGAGAGATTAATTTTTAAAATTAGAAGTTCGAACTGTTTGGGCATAGACTTGGAAAGTATGACAGAACTTTGCAGGCCATCTCTGCAGTAGATTGCAACTCCTCCCCCTTTGGCAGTTCTATCTTGACGGAAAGTGTTATAGTTGGGTATGGAAATCTCAGAGTTTTTGGTGGCCTTCCTAAGCCAGGATTCAGACACGGCAAGGACATCAGGGTTGGCAGAGTGTGCTAAAGCGGTGAGTAAGACAAACTTCGGGAGGAGGCTTCTGATGTTGACATGCATGAGGCCAAGGCTTTTTCGATCACAGAAGTCAACAAATGAGGGTGACTGGGGACATGCAGGGCCTGGGTTTACCTCCACATCACCCGAGGAACAGAGTAGTAGTAGGATGAGGGTGCGGCTAAAGGCTATCAAAACTGGTCGCCTAGAGCGTTGGGGACAAGGAATAAAAGGAGCAGATTTATGGGCGTGGTAGAATAGATTCTGGGCATAATGTGCAGACCAGGGTATGGTGGGGCACGGGTACAGCGGAGGCAAGCCCAGGCACTGGGTGATGATAAGAGAGGTTGTATCTCTGGACATGCTGGTCTCAATGGGTGAGGTCACTGCATGTGTGGGGGGTGGGACAAAGGAGGTATCAGAGGTACGGAGAGTGGAACTACGGGGTCCATTACAAACCAAAACAATGATAGTTAGCCTGAACAACAGTATGCAAGGCATATTGATATTTGAGAGAGACATACAATAAGGCATAAAGTGATTGCAGGTCATGATTGGGAGAGCTAGCTAAAACAGCAGGTGAGATAACAGCAGCTAGTCAGCTAACACAGCAACAGAAGGTAAAAATGGCGACGACTGGGCAGAGAGGGTCGGATTAACTACACACAGATCCTGAGTTAAGGCACAGAGCCGACAGATAAAACACAAATAAACAGAATGGAGTACCGTGAATTAATGGACAGTCAAGCAGGCATCAGCTATGTAGCCAAGTGATCATAGTTTCCAGGGGGCAGCCGTAGATGGAGTAGTGAGGCCTCCACTAAGTTAGCACGCGTTTAAAGTTAGTAGCTCGGGGGGGTGGTCTGCTCAGACGGAGGGGGTCTGCTCAGACGGAGGCCGGTTGAGGGCACCGGTTGAGGGCACGTCTGCAAACCAGACGTGGTCGTGTCGACAGAGAATCCAAGCCGGATAGCGATGGCGAAAGAGAGGTTGTGAATTGTAGAATTGTGTTTGCTAACTGGTGCTAGCTTCCTGACTGCGCTAGCTGCAAGATAAGCTAGCAGTTAGCAGACCGGGGCAGGCAAGTTAGCCTTTGAGGGACGTCGCGATGGGGGGGAAGTCTGTTTTTGCCTCTTCGTGCGCTGACGTCGATAGACCAGTCGTGGAATTAGCAGGGTTCCAGGTAGCTCTAGGTAGCTAACAGGCCTAGTAGGTTAGCAGAATGGGCCTTCAGCGGGCGTCACGCCTGAGGGGCCTGTTGGAGTCCCCGGGCAGATTATGTCAGTATTCCAGTCATAGAGGATAGGCGGGGTTCCGTGCTCCGTACCGGCAGTAAATGGGTCCGGGTCTTGTAGCCCAGGAGTGGGCTTCAGTGGTAGCACAGGAGCCCTAGCCAATTAGCTTCAGGCTAATTGGTGCCTGCTCCGGTGCCTGCTCCGGGATGGAAACGCTAGCCAGGAGTGGTCACCCGGGATTGTGGTTAGCTAGTTGCGAAGATCCAGATGAAAATGTTCAGAGTTTGCGGTAGGAATCCGGGGATATGGAGAGAAATAGGTCCGTTATGCTCTGGTTTTAGTCACGTTGTTCGAACTAGCGAGAGCTTTCCGAGCTAAAGGTTAGCTGATGACCGCTAGCAATGGTTTGCTAACTGATAGCTAGTAGGCAGTTAGCTGGCTATCTTCAGTAGATGGATTCCAGATCAGAAGTAAATAGAAATACTTTAGAAAAAAGCAGATCCACGCCACATTGGGTGAGGCGGGTTGCAGGAGAGTATTTAGAAGTTGAGGTTTAAGAAAGTATTTTTAAAAGATATGCGAAGAAAAAGATGTAAAAAGATATATACAAGGGACACGGGACACGACAGGACAAAGACGTCTACACTGCTACGCCGTCTTGGAATGTACATTACATGTCTTTAATGTAGGGCTCAATAAATGTCTTTAATGTAGGTCTCATTAAATGTCTTTAATGTAGGTCTCATTAAATGTCTTTAATGTAGGTCTCATTAAATGTCTTTAATGTAGGTCTCATTAAATGTCTTTAATGTAGGTCTCATTACATGTCTTTAATGTAGGGCTCATTAAATGTCTTTAATGTAGGTCTCATTAAATGTCTTTAATGTAGGGCTCATTAAATGTTTTTAATGTAGGTCTCATTAAATGTCTTTAATGTAGGTCTCATTAAATGTCTTTAATGTAGGTCTCATTACATGTCTTTAATGTAGGTCTCATTAAATGTCTTTAATGTAGGTCTCATTAAATGTCTTTAATGTAGGGCTCATTAAATGTCTTTAATGTAGGTCTCATTAAATGTCTTTAATATTTGTCTCATCAGGCTCAGGTAGCATCAGGCTAGAGTTTTCATGCTGATCAAAGCTCTAATCAAATCCAGTCATATTAATGTGTTTTATAATGCTTTAGTTATGACACTTCTGGTTTTGTTGGGAAATACCGGGATTCCCAGGAGAAAAGGGAAAAAAACCTATGTGCAGGCCAGAGTTTCCAGTTGTAGATTCCTGGACACATGTTGGAGTCAGTTGGATATCCTCACTGGCAGCCTCACAACCCTAGCACAGCTCAAACATTCAAGTATGTTGCTTTGCTTATGGAAACAAATTGTTGTTCCTGGCTGATGTTAATGTGAAATGCAACAACTCTGTTCCAAGATGGTTATGCAAACAGTATATGTTTAAAAAAAAGAAGAATATTTGGCCAAGCCTCCCCCAGTCTCTGCTGTGGCAGTCTCACAGTCATTATTCTCTCCAGTATAATACACAGTTTGTTATTTGGGTTTTAGAGGGAACTGACCACCATCCTCTCTGTCTCTGTTAGCATGAAGTCTCAGTATGCGTTCTAAATGGCACCCTATACCCTATAGTGCACTACTTTTGACCAGATTCCAATTACCCTGTTAAAAGGTATTGCACTAAATAGGGAATAGGATGCCATTTAGGAAACAACCTCAGTCTTAGCTACTCTCTAAGTTGTAGGCAGTAGCAGTAACTCCCTGCTCTAGCAGCAAACTGTGCTGCTCTGTTAGCATGTGACTCTCAGCTCAAAAGCCTTAGCCTGAGCTAGTCTCATACATGGAGAGTAGCAGTAGCAGTGGCTCCCAGCTCTATAGCCTCAGCCTCATCTAGCCTACTCTCATGTATGGGGAAAGTAGCAGTGGCAGTAGCTCCTCTTGTCTACTAGAGGCTTCACCCTAGTCCTTCACACTGAGTGATAAAGGGCTCTCCTGATTCCTCTTTTATCATGGCGTTGGGAGTTGGGAGTTGGCAGGCGCTGGGTGATGGGCATTATGTGATGTGTAGGACTTTCTGCTGCCATGATGAATGGAGTCTAATGGACTCCCTCTCCTCAGCGTGGAGAGAGAGACAGACATAAACTGATACTTCTTCAGAACTCATTAAGCCACGGCACTGTTTGAAAACGTCAACAGAGTTTACAAGAACTATGCATGCGTGTGTATTTGCGTGTGTGACCTCTGCCACCATGCAGCACTGAGAGCCCAGCTATGCTGTGTAACGGTCCCAAACTCAGTCCAGGGAGGGCTTTGGTAATTGGATTAGAGTTGGCTGGGCGGGTTTAGTTTAGATTATACTAATTGTAATCCAAAGCATTTGCTTGGCCAACATGGTTAAAAGCATCAACTAACTGTGCTGTATTACATGAAAACATGATGTTTGTTTTCAACCACATTCTCCTAGGTGTTCAACCACATTCTCCTAGAGATGTTCAACCACATTCTCCTAGAGATGTTCAACCACATTCTCCTAGGTGTTCAACCACATTCTCCTAGAGATGTTCAACCACATTCTCCTAGAGATGTTCAACCACATTCTCCTAGGTGTTCAACCACATTCTCCTAGAGATGTTCAACCACATTCTCCTAGAGATGTTCAACCACATTCTCCTAGAGATGTTCAACCACATTCTCCTAGAGATGTTCAACCACATTCTCCTAGAGATGTTCAACCACATTCTCCTAGAGATGTTCAACCACATTCTCCTAGAGATGTTCAACCACATTCTCCTAGAGATGTTCAACCACATTCTCCTAGGTGTTCAACCACATTCTCCTAGAGATGTTCAACCACATTCTCCTAGAGATGTTCAACCACATTCTCCTAGAGATGTTCAACCACATTCTCCTAGGTGTTCAACCACATTCTCCTAGGTGTTCAACCACATTCTCCTAGGTGTTCAACCACATTCTCCTAGGTGTTCAACCACATTCTCCTAGGTGTTCAACCACATTCTCCTAGGTGTTCAACCACATTCTCCTAGGTGTTCAACCACATTCTCCTAGGTGTTCAACCACATTCTCCTAGGTGTTCAACCACATTCTCCTAGGTGTTCAACCACATTCTCCTAGAGATGTTCAACCACATTCTCCTAGAGATGTTCAACCACATTCTCCTAGGTGTTCAACCACATTCTCCTAGGTGTTCAACCACATTCTCCTAGAGATGTTCAACCACATTCTCCTAGGTGTTCAACCACATTCTCCTAGGTGTTCAACCACATCCTCCTAGGTGTTCAACCACATTCTCCTAGGTGTTCAACCACATTCTCCTAGAGAGACTACGGAAGGCGGTGGATGAAAAACTGAGGGGAAACCAGGCTGGTTTTAGGAACAGAAGACCTTGCGTAGACCAAATTGCCACCCTTTATGAGGATTATTCCATTGACTGGAACTCTCCTGTCTGCGTCAATTTCATATATATATTGATAACCAGTTGTTCAGAGACACAAAGATTACTCCATGGTTATTTTAAAAATTACAAAGTTCTCATAGAGGAGGAAAATAAACACAATTCAAGCCCGGTTACTGATTGTAACAATACAATACAAAATATAGCTTTTCTATATAATCTTCACATATAATTAATTGAACACAAGCACTATTTCTATATAGTGAAGATAAAAACTAAGTAAACAGAAGGCACAGTATGTGTGGATGGTGTGGTGTGTGTTTATTTTTATTTGTTATGTTTGGAAAGTTGAGTGAGTGAGTAATGAAATAGTTGCATATCCCAGAGCCAGTGTATTGCTGTGGGCCGGGTATGAGAGGGCTTTCAATGTTGTTCAGATGATGGATATACTTTTATAATGAATTACACGTCTTATTTATTTATTGTCCTATCATGGGGAACTACATTTTTAAAATAAATTATATCTAATTATTTATTATCCTATTGTAATGGTACGGTCCATGGCCCTATACCCTAGACACCCACATGAATGGCCCAGATACTAAGGAGAAGTCCCTAACTGTTTTATGTGCATGCTGTATGCGGTCTGTATGCAGCCAAAATGAGGTCAGGGACCAAGAGCAGCACTGCCCCCTCAAGATTCTGAGCCTGCTTGGCAGGGTTGGTCCTGCAAAGCCAAAGCCCCCTAAAGGGAGAGCATAATAAACAAGGAAATTCTCAAAGCTGCTAATGAGAACCTTGATGACCTTGTACCTAGCCGGTGGGGATTCCGGTGGGGTGCCCCCACCCAGGCAGTGGCAGTGCTGGCAACACTAGCTGCAGTAACCCATGGGGAGGGGGTCACACTCGGACATTCAGAGAGGGGGTATATTATTGTGGCCCTGGTGGCACGAAACCAATCGGACTGCATGGAGATGCTTGGGAACATGGTCAAAATGGATGACCGTATTGTGGGTGTTTCAGGAAGAAGGTGTACATTTGACCATCATCTAGGATGTGACAATGGTAAATAAATCTCTACATTTATGCTCATTTTTTGCGCGGTCTTGCAGGCCTTCTCATGCAGCTGCAACTGCAAGTACATTTGTAAATCATGACCCATCTTGAGTTGGGCTCTGGGATGGTGCAATTGTTGAGAGGGTGAGCTTATGGTTGTGTGGGGGTAAGTGCTGAATGTGTGTGGGTGTATGTGTGTATCCCACAACTGTTGCGAAGGAAGAAGTAAAAGATGTTAGGGACTATAGAGGATGATTCACAGCAATATGTAATAAAAATCGAGGTGAGGGCGATGGAAATGCATTTGGCAATGGATCTGCTTCGGTTCGGTGGATGGTGCTGTGTGCACTTTTCGAAGGATAGATCCCAGTCGGTCCGGGGCTGTGCGATGCGGGGGGTCGGGGGTGGTCTGCCGGGCATTGGGATGACAACCCAACTCGAGATGGGGGCTTTTGGCGGGTGGAATAGTGGGGACCAATTGGAGGTTTGCTTAGTGGAGATGCAAATGTCATGGTACAACTATATAGACACTCAATCATTATGTTACTTTTTAATAGTACGTTTACAAACATATATTTTGATAAAAATAATTGAAAGGTGTGTCTCATTATGGTAAGTGGTGAAATAAGTATAGCCAGTTACAATTGTAATGGCTTAGCAGATAATAAGAAAAGACGATCAGTATTTACCTGGCTAAAAGAGAAGGATTATAATATCTACTGTTTACAGGAAACCCATTCAACAGTTTTAGATGAAGTTTTGTGGAAAAAGAACTGGGGGGGCGAAATATATTTCTCCCATGGGCAAAGAAATTCAAAAGGGGTGATGGTTTTAATTAATAATAACTTTGATCCAAATGTGCAACTTGTCCAAACAGATCCTCAAGGTAGATGGATTATTTTAAATATGTTATTGGACAATAAACATATATGGCTTATTAACCTATACGGTCCGAATAATGATGATCCAAGCTTCTTTGACAATATATATAAGAATGTATCAACTCTACAAGCAACACTAGACTCTATTATTATAGTGGGAGATTTTAATACGGTCTTAAATACCTCTATGGACCGGAAAGGAAATCACACTACAAACTATCACCCTCAGGCACTTAAGGAAATCAGGAATGTCATGGATATATTGGAATTAGTGGATATATGGAGACTTAAATACCCTGACCTAGTGAGATATACATGGCGGAGGCTTAATCAAGCTAGTCGCCTTGACTACTTTCTTATATCATTCTCTCTGGCACCAAAAGTTAAAAAGTGTTTGATAGGGGACAGAATGCGGTCGGATCATCACATAATTGGCATATATATTACTCTTACAGAATTTCCACGTGGGCGAGGATATTGGAAATTTAATCAAAGCCTACTAGATGATAAATTGTTTAGAACTAGGACAGAAGAATTTATAACTGACTTTTTTAGACATAACATAGGTACAGCAGATCCCCATATTGTATGGGACACTTTTAAGTGTGCCTTTAGAGGCCATGCAATTCAGTACTCATCTATAAAACAAAAGCAATTTCGATCAAAAGAGTCCATATTAACAAAGGAAATTGAAGGACTAACAGTACAATAAAAACAATAAACACGGTACCATAGAGGCACAGAATAAGTTAGAGGAAAAACAAAAAGAAATGGAGGAACTTATTCAAGAAAGATCCAGTGTAATATATTACAAAAATAAAGCGAACTGGATGGAATATGGGGAAAAATGCACCAAATTCTTTTTCAATCTTCAATATAGAAATGCTACCAAAAAAAACGTATTAAAACTTGTTACAAATGATGGAGTCACGCATGATTCACCAAATGATATTTTGAAAGAGGAAGTAAAGTACTTTAAGAATATATTTTAGTTTCAGGCTCCTCCATCTCCACTAACTGAAACTAATTGTATGGATTTTTTCCCTAATAATAATGTAAAATTAACATCTGTACAGAAAGACTCATGTGAAGGCCTAATTACAGAGGAGGAACTACTTGATGCAATTGGGGCCTTTAAGGATGGGAAAACTCCAGGACTGGATGGCATACCAGTGGAAGTATACAATTTTTTTTTGATATACTCAAAGGACCATTATTAGCTTGTTTTAATCACTCCTATATAAATGAGAGATTATCAGACACGCAACAAGAATGTGTGATATCATTATTACTGAAACAGGACCCAAGTGGTATATATAAAGATCCAGTCCATTTAAAAAATTGGAGACCTCTTACACTTCAGTGTTGTGATGCAAAAATCCTAGCAAAATGCTTGGCGCATAGAATAAAAAAAGTTTTGTCAGATATTATTCATCCTAATCAGACAGGTTTTTTACATGGACGATACATTGGAGATAATATAAGGCAAGTACTGGAAACAATAGAACACTATGAAATATCGGGGACACCAGGCCTGGTTTTCATAGCTGATTTTGAAAAGGCTTTTGATAAAGTACGACTGGAGTTTATATATAAATGGCTAGAATATTTCAATTTTGGGGAATCTCTTATAAAATGGGTAAAAATTATGTAAAGTAACCCTAGGTGTAAAATAGTAAATAATGGCTACATCTCAGAAAGTTTTAAACTATCTAGAGGAGTAAAACAAGGTTGTCCACTATCGGCATATCTATTTATTATTGCCATCGAAATGTTAGCTGTTAAAATTAGATCAAACATTAATATTAAGGGATTAGAAATCCAGGGCCTAAAAACTAAGGTGTCATTGTACGCTGATGATTCATGTTTTCTTTTAAAACCACAACTAGAATCTCTCCACGGCCTCTTAGAGGATCTAGATACATTTGCTATCCTCTCTGGATTAAAACCAAATTATGATAAATGTACCATATTACGTATTGGATCACTAAAAAATACACATTTTACATTGCCATGTAGTTTACCAATTAAATGGTCTGACGGTGATGTGGACATACTCGGTATACAAATCCCAAAAGAAAGAAATGATCTCACTCCAATAAATTTTTATAGAAAGTTAGCAAAAATAGATAAGATCTTGCTACCATGGAAAGGAAAATACCTGTCTATTTGTGGGAAAATCACCCTGATTAACTCTTTAATCATATCACAGTTTACCTATTTGCTTATGGTTTTGCCTACACCTAGTGACCTGCTTTTTAAATTATATGAACAAAAAATATTCCATTTTATTTGGAACGGCAAGCCAGATAAAATTAAAAGGGCCTATTTATATAACGAATATGAATTCGGAGGGCAGAAATTATTAAATATTAAAGCATTAGACCTCTCACTAAAGGCATCAGTCATACAAAAGTTATACTTAAATCCAAACTGGTTCTCTAGTAGATTGGTACGAATGTCTCATCCTATGTTCAAGAAGGGCCTTTTTCCCTTTATTCAGATTACACCTGCTCACTTTCGGTTGCTTGAAAAGGAAATCATTTCCAAAATATCTTTATTTTTTAAACAAGCCTTAGAAAGTTGGTTGCAATTTCAGTTTAATCCACCTGAAAGGACGGAACAAATAGTACAACAAATCTTGTGGTTAAATTCAAATATAGTATTTGATAAAAAAACTGTATTTATCGAAGAAATGTTTAAAAAAGGAATAATTTTTGTGAATGATATCATAAATAGGACTGGTGGAGTAATGTCACACATGCAGCTAACACAGACATATGGAAATGTCTGCTCTACCCAAAATTACAACCAATTAATTGCAGCATTACCACAAAAATGGAAGAGGCAAGTAGAAGGGGAAAAAAGTAAGGAACTTGTATGTCGGCCTTACATTAAAGAACATAAATGGTTAAAGAAAAGTGTGATAAATAAAAACATATACCAATTTCATTTAAGGACCAAAAAACTTACAGCTGTGCCATATAAATTGCAAAATAGTTGGGAAGAGATTTTCGATGTACCCATTCCATGGCACATGGTTTATGAATTGATACGCAAAACAACGCCGGATTCAAAACTTCGAATTTTTCAATTTAAATTATTGTACAAA
The DNA here is from genome assembly GCF_029448725.1 of Salvelinus fontinalis. NCBI lineage: Eukaryota > Metazoa > Chordata > Actinopteri > Salmoniformes > Salmonidae > Salvelinus > Salvelinus fontinalis. The sequence continues at coordinate 21,628,290 of NC_074672.1, forward strand.
ATTCTTGCAACTAATAGAATGTTATATATATGGGGGATACAATCTTCTCAGCTCTGTAGATTCTGCTGTGAGGAGGCAGAGTCATTAGACCATTTATTTTGGTATTGTCCGCATGTAGCTCGTTTTTGGTCACAGGTCCAGGAATGGTTGAAGAATTGCAACATTTGCGTAGAACTAACGCTACAGATAGCAATACTGGGGGATTTGAAAAGCCATAGTCAATCAATCAATAATATAATAATTATTTTAGCAAAAATGTTTATTTTTAATTTACAATCCGTGGAAGCTATGAGAATAGGAAGATTCAAATCTTTTGTGAAGCATCTGTAACGGTCCTGACCTGTTTTATGTTGTTTTTGTATGTGTTTATGGTCAGGGCGTGTGTTTTGGGTGGGCAGTCTATGTTTTGTATTTCTAGGTTGGTTTTTGTGTTCGGCCTGGTATGATTCTCAATTAGAGACAGGTGTGTAGCGTTTGTCTCTAATTGAGAGTCATACTAAGGCAGCCAGGGTTTCACTGGGGTTTTGTGGGTGTTTGTTCCTGTGTCCACACATGGACGGTTGAAGGTTAGTCACGTTTGTTGTTTTGTAGTGTCTTGTTTGCTGTTTTCATTAAAAGATGGCTTATTTCCCTCAATCCGCATCTTGGTCCTATCCATGCTCCTCCTCGTCTAAGGGGGAGAACAACAATGACTGCCTTTACAGAAACACCCACCATAACAGGACCAAGCGGATTGAGGAGAGAGAAAAGGAACTACAGCAATGGGGAAAAGAGGAATGGACTTGGGAGGAGATTCTGGACGGAGAAGGACCCTGGGCAGAACCAGAGGAGTGTCGCCGCCCCAAAGCGGAGCTGGAGGCAGCAAAGGCGGAGAGGAGGTTTTATGAGGCAAAAGCAAGGCAGAGCGGCTGGAAGCCTGAGAGGCTCACCCAAAAATTTCTTGGGGGGGGGCTAAAGGGGAGTGTGGTGAAGCCGGGTTGGATACCTGAGCCAACTCCCCGGGCTTGCCGTGGAGTAAGAGGGCGTCGTACTGGTCAGACACCGTGTTATGCGGTAAAGCGCACGGTGTCCCCAGTACGCGTGCTTAGCCCAGTGCGGGCTATTCCACCTTGCCGCACTGGGAGGGCTAGGTTGGGCATCGAGCCGAGTGCCATGAAGCCAGAGCCGTCCTGCCATGACCAGCCAGAGCCGTCCTGCCATGACCTGCCAGAGCCGTCCTGCCATGACCTGCCAGAGCCGTCCAGCCAGGACCTGCCAGAGCCGTCCAGCCAGGACCTGCCAGAGCCGTCCAGCCAGGACCTGCCAGAGCCGTCCAGCCAGGACCTGCCAGAGCCGTCCAGCCAGGACCTGCCAGAGCTGTCCAGCCAGGACCTGCCAGAGCCGTCCAGCCAGGATCTGCCAGAGCCGTCCAGCCAGGACCTGCCAGAGCCGTCCAGCCAGGACCTGCCAGAGCCGTCCAGCCAGGACCTGCCAGAGCCGTCCAGCCAGGACCTGCCAGAGCCGTCCAGCCAGGACCTGCCGGAGTCCCTACGCCCGGACCGGTCGGAGTCCCTACGCCCGGACCGGTCGGAGTCCCTCAGCCCGGACCTGCCGGAGTCCCTCAGCCCGGACCTGCCGGAGTCCCTCAGCCCGGACCTGCCGGAGTCCCTCAGCCCGGACCTGCCGGAGTCCCTCAGCCCGGACCTGCCGGAGTCCCTCAGCCCGGACCTGCCGGAGTCCCTCAGCCCGGACCTGCCGGAGTCCCTCAGCCCGGACCTGCCGGAGTCCCTCAGCCAGGACCTGCCGGAGTCCCTCAGCCAGGACCTGCCGGAGTCCCTCAGCCAGGACCTGCCGGAGTCCCTCAGCCAGGACCTGCCGCCCCTTATCCCGGTGCTGCCCCTTATCCCGGTGCTGCCCCTTATCCCGGTGCTGCCCCTTATCCCGGTGCTGCCCCTTATCCCGGTGCTGCCCCTTATCCCGGTGCTGCCCCTTATCCCGGTGCTGCCCCTTCATTTAGGTGGTGTTAGTGGGAGGGTGGTCATTGGGAGGGGGATAAAGAAGCTGGGATTGATTATGGTGGGGTGGGGACCTCGCCCTCAGCCTGAGCCACCACCGTGGTCAACTGCCCACACAGACCCTCCCCTGGACTTTGTGCTGGTGCGCCCGGCGTTCGCACCTTGAGGGGGGGGTTCTGTAACGGTCCTGACCTGTTTTATGTTGTTTTTGTATGTGTTTATGGTCAGGGCGTGTGTTTTGGGTGGGCTGTCTATGTTTTGTATTTCTAGGTTGGTTTTTGTGTTCGGCCTGGTATGATTCTCAATTAGAGACAGGTGTGTAGCGTTTGTCTCTAATTGAGAGTCATACTAAGGCAGCCAGGGTTTCACTGGGGTTTTGTGGGTGTTTGTTCCTGTGTCCACACATGGACGGTTGAAGGTTAGTCACGTTTGTTGTTTTGTAGTGTCTTGTTTGCTGTTTTCATTAAGAGATGGCTTATTTCCCTCAATCCGCATCTTGGTCCTATCCATGCTCCTCCTCGTCTAAGGGGGAGAACAACAATGACTGCCTTTACAGCATCACAGCACAGTTGAAAAATATATGGCAAATAAAAATCCGAAATGGATGATGTTGGAAGATAGATGGGAAAGGTTGAGTGGAGCTGAAGGGTGGGACTAATAACAAGATAAACAATGTAGGGCATACGGGATCTGTGAAATGTGTATAGGTGCGGAGCTATTGTGAAATAGCACAGTTACAAGTGGAAATCAAACTGGATGGACAACAGAAATAGAGGAAGGACTAAGAACAAACAAGAGAGAACTATTATAAAGTAGACTGTGTCTGTAAAATGTGTATAAGATGTATAAATTGAAGGTAAAAACAGAAATGTTTATCAGTTTACTCCAATTGGGGGATCGGTGGTAGGGTTTGCAGGGAATAATAATAAAGGTATACTCTTTAAAAAAATTATGAATGTCTATGTAGGTATGTGTATGTATATATGTGTATATGTATGCATACGTGAATGGATATATATATTTACCCCAAAAAATATGGGGGATTGGAAATGATGCAGACAATTACATTGGAAGCAACATTCTTTCCGCAATATTAAGCTGATCCACCCCAAAAAAACAAAAAAAAAAAAATTCATCGCCGTTTGATAGTATAGATTGAGAGATGATGTGGAGACTTATGGCACGTTATGGAATCCCACCCAAATTCATCAATATAATCAAGCACACCTACCAAGGAATGCAGTGTCAAGTCCTCCATGATGGAAGTCCATCGGAAAAGTTTGAAGTCCTTACCGGGATGCGGCAGGACTGCTTTCTCTCACCCTTTCTCTTTCTCCAATGCATCGCCTGGATCATGCAACAAACACCCAACAACAATCAAACCGGAATCCTGTGGAGCCTGACAGAACAGCTGGAAGACTTTTCTGATGATTTTGCACTATTAGCCCACACTCACCAGCAGATGCAGGACCAATTCCATACGCTGGAAACGACAGCAGCTACGCTCAGACTCAATATCAACCCCCCGAAAACCCAAATCATGAGGATCAACCGTAAAATCAACACACCAATAACCATGGAAACAACCAAGTAGAGGCGGTAACCAGGCTCACTCACCTAGGAAGTGTGTTAACTGTGGATGGAAGGATGGATGAAGATGTCAAAGCAAGAGCAACATGTAACACCCTGAAACATTACACTTAAAACAAAACTTAAGAGCTTAAACACAAATGTAAAAGTAATCCTTCTGTGCGGATGTGAAATATGGAGAACCACTATTAAAAAACGGAACAAACTACAGACATTCTGAAACTACTGCCTCAGACGCCTTCTGGGAGTCCTCTGGCCAGATACCATCAGTAACATCAAGGGAAATTACGAAACAAGAACCAATAGAAGAACCAATAGAAGATCAACTCAAGAAGGGGAAATGGATCTGGATAGGTCACACACTCAGAAGAAACAATAATTCAATCACAATACAGGCCCCAACATGGAACCCACAAGGCTAGAACACAATGCCACAGTTCATTCTGCTGTGAATGAACCATCCTCTCTAGACATCCAGGTGTAAAGAACACATCTACCCAAGGTGGCAACCAAGCGTTAGGCAGCGTGACTTTTCATTTTTGTTTACGAGAGCTTGTTGCTAGGGTGAGGTGTGTTAGGAGCAGAATCTGTAGGGAACAGTCACATGTTGCCTTCCACCGAGGCCCTGGGACACATAACAGCATAACATACCCCCGAGCCCTTACAGAAACTGTATCAAAACAACACACACACACACATTTGTTTTACTATCCATGTGGTGACCAAACAATTGATTCCCATTCAAAATCCTATTTTCCCTAACTCCTAACCCTTAATCTAACCTTAACCCTGACCCTAAACCTAATCTTTAACCTAACCTTAACCCTGACCCTAAACCTAACCTTTAACCTTAACCCTGACCCTGACCCTAAACCTAACTCCTAACCCTAGCCTTTAACATAACTCCTAACCCTAACCTTTAACATAACTCCTAACCCTAACCTTTAACCTAACTCCTAACCCTAACCTTTAACCTAACTCCTAACCCTAACCTTTAACATAACTCCTAACCCTAACCTTTAACCTAACTCCTAACCCTAACCTTTAACATAACTTCTAACCATAACCTTTAACCTAACTCCTAACCCTAACCTTTAACATAACTCCTAACCCTAACCTTTAACCTAACTCCTAACCCTAACCTTTAACCTAACTCCTAACCCTAACCTTTAACATAACTCCTAACCCTAACCTAACTCCTAACCCTAACCTTTAACATAACTCCTAACCCTAACCTTTAACCTAACTCCTAACCCTAACCTTTAATCTAACCTAAACCCTGACCCTAAACCTAACCTCTAACCCTAACCTTAACCTTAACCCTGACCCTAAACCTAACCCCTAAGCCTAAAATAGCCTTTTTCCTTGTGGGGACTGGCAAATTGACCCCACTTGTCCGAATTTAAACCAAAAACATGCACACACACACACACACACACACACACACACACACACACACACACACACACACACACACACACACACACACACACACACACACACACACACACACACACACACACACACACACACACACACATCTCACAGTTACTGTGAGATGACATGAACACCTTTACACTCATGAGAAAATGAGGTTTGAGAACAGTAAATAAATTACTGCAATCCATTGTAAGTGTATATGTGTGTTGTCTGTGTAGCTACAGCATGTGTGTGTGTGTGTGTGTGTGTGTGTGTGTGTGTGTGTGTGTGTGTGTGTGTGTTTGTGTGTGTGTGTGTGTGTGTGTAGACTTCTATAGGTCTGTGGTCAGTGCCAGATGTCTGTGTGTAGCCCAGTGTGTCAGGCTGTGCGCGGGTCATGCGCAGCCTCATAATAGGCCTCTGTACTGGGGAGAGGAGGGCTGGGGAGGATCTGGGAAGAGCTGTGGAGGGCTGGGGAATGTAGCTGTGGTGTATGGGGTCAGGAGAGAGGGGATCCAAACATCTGTCTCACAGCCTGGCCCTGCCTCGCTGCCGCACCGCGCTACAGCCTTGACACACTGCCCGCCAATATACTAGCTGGCAGAACAGAGTACACACACACACGCACGCACGCACGCACGCACGCACACACACACACACACACACACACACACACACACACGCACACGCACACGCACACACACACACTGCTGGCAGCTTTATGTACACTGCTTTTTCTGTGTCTGGTCTGCTGGCAGTATCAGATAATGATATGTCATGGTCTGTATTAAAAGATCCCATCTAATGAGAGGATACAGGTATCAAAGGCACTTCGCCAGTATGTGGGAAGAGAGGGATTGGAGTGTTCAGAAATAAGCGTTTACTGGTGCAGGCCTGTTAGATGTAGTTTAGGAAGAGGCCAGGATAGATAGAGGACATCGAGTTGGGTTTGGAAGGACACCTCATCTTCCGGTCCACAAGTCTGGAGTCTCTGTGTTGAAAAAACATCCTTCCATGAATGTCATGCCAGATTCATCCCCTTTTCCCACTCCTCCACCCTCTACTGCCATTCTGTTGATATCAGTCAGTTCCTCAGGAGCCTGTCACCTGTTTATTAGCTCCCGATGCTCCCCCTGGCCCCTACAACTCAATGATAGAGAGAGCTCCATGCAGGAGGGAGATTACAGAGCACAGGAACAATGACATGGTGTTATTTTGGGCTAAGGTCACAGGGAGAGAGACAGGGAGACAGGAGATTGTTGGAGGTAATAAAAGGTGGAGCGGAGAGAGAGAGACAGCGAGAAAGAGGGAGAGAGAGCGAGAGAGAGAGGGGTGGAGCGGGATAGGGAGAGAGAGACTGATAAATCAGACAGGCATCTGGGAGGAACGCCTCAGAGCACACGTGGTGTGACTCACAGGACCCATCCGAAACTACACTGTTAGCACGCAAACCAGACAGGGAGGAGAAGAACTCCCAAATCAGTTGTAAACACACACATTCACACACCTACTATCACCTGCATGCCCACATGCTTTCATGCAGTCACACAGAAACATGTCCTACTGTACGGGTCTATGAATATTTAGTGTACTGTGTGGATGTCTTGCCTCTCATGAGTCTTCAGCTTTGGCACTGTTAGGAAAGCGGTTGTAATCCACAGCCATTTGGGATGAGTGTGTACTGCACTGTGATGTATTCAGCTGCATTTACCCACACACTTTTCATCGCCCGCCCCAACCACCCAGCATGGCTGCAACAGACACTGCATGCAGCTGAACTGACAGGCCCGTGGTGACAGACAGACAGACACATTAGTGCTAGTGGGGGATGGGGTGTGTTTGCTATAGAAGAACCCTGGGTGATTTGTGGCTCAGTTTATAATGTCACTGTGTCTCTGCCTCTCTCTTTCTCCTAGCTGGAAATAGCAGGGCTCAACAGCATCACAATCCCTCCTCGCTTACATTTGACTGAGTGCCATTAAGAGCCAATTAGAAAGCCACAAAGGGCAAGCAGCGTTACCACGCTGTATCCAATGCAACAAATCAAAACAGGAACTTGGCAGCTGGTCAGAAATGTGCTGCTTCCAATGTCTGTGTATTCTGATTCTCTAAGCATTTTGTGTATACAGCTTTGGAAGTAACATTTCATCTCCTTTTGCTACACTACACACACACACACACACACACACACACACACACACACACACACACACACACACACACACACACACACACACACACACACACACACACACACACACACACACACACACACACACACACACACACACACAATCTACCACATTTATCTTTATATACCCTATCCCCTGCAGTAAATCTTGGAAGCATCAGTCTGGTCTCAGGGCAGGCAGTATTCTCCCAGCTCTAAAGAGCTCACATGGGATGAAGACACTTTGTGTTGTCAAAGCCTGGTGTCTGTGGAGCCTCCATTATATCACGCCCCTCTTTCCTCATGGCAGACACATTAACCCTTAAGGACATGTGCAGGACATTCTCTTTGTCAAGTCGTGCTGTCTCTATTGATTGACCAATAGAGTTCCAGCGGACTGGTAGACAGATGGATAGATAGGCAGATACAGAAGGAGAGATAGAGATGGAGTGGAGTGAAAGAGAAAGGAGGTGGTCTGTCTGCTCTGTAGGATCAATCAGATGGTGTAGAGATAAGGCTGTGGATTACAGCTGTGCACAAGGTCTGGGCAGTCCGGGCTTCAAGGGACAAGGCTGTCTGAACAGACCATGATATGACCCACACACTCTCACCCGCTAGAACCAGTATACAGTACTGTCCTCCTGTAATCAAATATGTAACAGCAGTCCTTTATTTATTTTTAGGGGCGGCAGGTAGCCTAGTGGTTAGAGTGTGGGGCCAGTAACCGAAAGCTGACAAGGTTCAAATCTGTTGTTCTGCCCCTGAACAAGGCAGTTATCCCACTGTTCCCCGATAGGCCGTCATTGTAAATAAGAATTTGTTCTTAACTGACTTGCATAGTTAAAAAAACATTATTTTTTTACATTTATGAAGCTCCATCATAATTGCTGCAATAACAGTTTTATTATATTTTCATGTCTTGGATTGTCTTTTATCAATACACTTTCATAGTTGTATGACTTTTTTCCTTGACTTCAAATCCATCGTCTTGGCATTGCATTATTAAGAACATGCCTTCTACCAACTCTCTAAGTGAGTGGGATCATTTTCCATTTAAAAGTCATTCTACCAACTCTCTAAGTGAGTGGGATCGTTTTCCATGTAAAAGTCATTCTACCAACTCTCTGAGTGAGTGGCATCATTTTCCATGTAAAAGTCATTCTACCAACTCTCTGAGTGAGTGGCATCATTTTCCATTTAAAAGTCATTCTACCAACTCTCTAAGTGAGTGGCATCATTTTCCATTTAAAAGTCATTCTACCAACTCTCTGAGTGAGTGGCATCATTTTCCATTTTAAAGTCATTCTACCAACTCTCTGAGTGAGTGGGATCGTTTTCCATGTAAAAGTCATTCTACCAACTCTCTGAGTGAGTGGCATCATTTTCCATGTAAAAGTCATTCTACCAACTCTCTAAGTGAGTGGCATCATTTTCCATTTTAAAGTCATTCTACCAACTCTCTAAGTGAGTGGGATCGTTTTCCATTTTAAAGTCATTCTACCAACTCTCTGAGTGAGTGGGATCGTTTTCCATTTTAAAGTCATTCTACCAACTCTCTAAGTGAGTGGGATCGTTTTCCATTTTAAAGTCATTCTACCAACTCTCTGAGTGAGTGGGATCGTTTTCCATGTAAAAGTCATTCTACCAACTCTCTAAGTGAGTGGGATCGTTTTCCATGTAAAAGTCATTCTACCAACTCTCTGAGTGAGTGGGATCGTTTTCCATTTAAAAGTCATTCTACCAACTCTCTGAGTGAGTGGGATCGTTTTCCATTTAAAAGTCATTCTACCAACTCTCTAAGTGAGTGGGATCGTTTTCCATTTCAAAGTCATTCTACCAACTCTCTGAGTGAGTGGGATAATTTTCCATTTAAAAGTCATTCTACCAACTCTCTAAGTAAGTGGGTTCGTTTTCCATTTAAAAGTCATTCTACCAACTCTCTAAGTGAGTGGGATCGTTTTCCATGTAAAAGTCATTCTACCAACTCTCTGAGTGAGTGGGATCGTTTTCCATTTAAAAGTCATTCTACCAACTCTCTGCTCTTACTTACAAACCCATGCTCTCTCTCTCCCTCTCGCTCTCTATCACCAAACAGACTACAGTTTTCCATTCATCCCTTTCCCATCCACAGGGGAGTGTAATTTGAGTGAGCGAAGGACAAAGCGAATAACAAACAAACAGTAGAGGGAAGCAGAGTGAGAGTGGAGCCAGGGAGGCAGAGCTAGGGGAGTGCAGATTGCCATGCCTCATTGCCAGTCTGAACCTCTGGTTTTGGGTTGCTGCCACGCTGCTTCCGCTGATTGCGATAGGTGGATCGGCCGGTTGCTCTCCCGGATCCATCTCACTCCCAGTGCAGGGGGCCGAGGGAGGGGGCAAGGGGAGGTCGTAGGCACCCATGGGGAACTCACAGCCCTGCCAGATTCCTGCTCTCTCTCTCTCTAACTCTCTCTCTCTACTCAGGCCAGCCTTGACCTAGACATCCTGGCCTGGCAGGGCATGCCTCCATCACATCCATGAAGTTATCTAGCTGACATTGCTGAGATGGGCATTGTAATGGATCACTAGTCACTTTATACAATGCCACTCGAAATAATGCCACTTTAATAATGTTTACATATCTTACATTACTCATATCACACGTATGTACTGTATTTTATACCATCTGTTGCACCATGCCTATGCCACTCGGCCATCGCTCATCCATATATTATATGTAAATATTCTCATTCACCCCTTTAGATTTGTGTGTATTAGGTTGTTGTTGGGGAATTGTTAGATTACTTGTTAGATATTACTGCACTGTCGGAACTAGAAGCACAAGCATTTCACTACACTCGCATTAACATCTGCAACCATGTGTATGTGACCAATACAGTTTGATTTGATTTTAATTTGAAGCTACTGATTAGTAATCCGAATTTCAAGTTGTATATGACTTAGACACAGTAGGGATGTTGCAGCAGGCATCTGGAAGTGGTATGTATGTACCTTGCTGCTTGCTGATTACAGTACTCAGATGGCAGGAGGGAGCCTTAACCTACTGGACACTGCACCATATAGACCCATTTAATTCACACACAGTCTGCTCACACACAGTCTGATGCAGCCTGTAATTATCTGGCCCCAGATGTCCTGTGTTTAGTTCTACACCCCCCCCCACTGCTCTATTTCCAGACCCAACTCCATGGTGGGGGGTCAGAGAAGGACATGGTCTCCTGCATTGTCCTTTCAGAAGACCTCTGCTGTACATGGCTGGGCCTGGCTGGGACTTGGCAGAGCTGGCACCCCTCGCTGGGTGAAATATGAGGGGCGTCAGCTGGCAGTAGTGTGGGGGACGCGGGGTTCGCCAGCGCTCTTGTCTCTACTAATGAGTCCCGTCTGGTGTCCAGGATGAGAAGGGGGGATAAATCAGGACTCAATGAAAGCCATTGTAATGCCCTTAACCTGGTACCGGTTTTCCCAAGTACTGGTCTGAACTACAGTATACCTAATAGACCAGTACTGGTCTGAACCACAGTATACCTAATAGAATAGTACTGGTCTGAACTACAGTATACCTAATAGACCAGTACTGGTCTGAACTACAGTATACCTAATAGACCAGTACTGGTCTGAACTACAGTATACCTAATAGACCAGTACTGGTCTGAACTACAGTATACCTAATAGACCAGTACTGGTCTGAACTACAGTATACCTAATAGACCAGTACTGGTCTGAACTACAGTATACCTAATAGACCAGTACTGGTCTGAACTACAGTATACCTAATAGACCAGTACTGGTCTGAACTACAGTATACCTAATAGACCAGTACTGGTCTGAACTACAGTATACCTAATAGACCAGTACTGGTCTGAACTACAGTATACCTAATAGACCAGTACTGGTCTGAACTACAGTATACCTAATAGACCAGTACTGGTCTGAACTACAGTATACCTAATAGAATAGTACTGGTCTGAACTACAGTATACCTAATAGAATAGTCCTGGTCTGAACTACAGTATACCTAATAGAATAGTACTGGTCTGAACCACAGTATACCTAATAGAATAGTACTGGTCTGAACTACAGTATACCTAATAGAATAGTACTGGTCTGAACCACAGTATACCTAATAGAATAGTACTGGTCTGAACTACAGTATACCTAATAGAATAGTACTGGTCTGAACTACAGTATACCTAATAGACCAGTCCTGGTCTGAACTACAGTATACCTAATAGAATAGTACTGGTCTGAACTACAGTATACCTAATAGAATAGTACTGGTCTGAACCACAGTATACCTAATAGAATAGTACTGGTCTGAACTACAGTATACCTAATAGAATAGTACTGGTCTGAACTACAGTATACCTAATAGAATAGTACTGGTCTGAACTACAGTATACCTAATAGAATAGTACTGGTCTGAACTACAGTATACCTAATAGACCAGTACTGGTCTGAACTACAGTATATCTAATAGAATAGTACTGGTCTGAACTACAGTATACCTAATAGAATAGTACTGGTCTGAACTACAGTATACCTAATAGAATAGTACTGGTCTGAACTACAGTATACCTAATAGAATAGTACTGGTCTGAACTACAGTATACCTAATAGAATAGTACTGGTCTGAACTACAGTATACCTAATAGAATAGTACTGGTCTGAACTACAGTATATCTAATAGACCAGTACTGGTCAGAACTACAGTATATCTAATAGACTCTCACAAACTCAGTATACTTATTCTATCTGTACAACCCACTTGCATTTGAACATCAGTCTCTACATTGTGTTGTGTTAAGATCTATTCCATCCACCAATGTGCATGTTGGGTACTTTGTGTCTTTAGACACAAGACGACTTAAGGATTCACCCAGCGGCCTTCCTTCGTTCCATCCCCCATTCTGGTCACATCAGCTCATAACACATGCACAACTCCTTCCTTCCCAGAGAGCTTAGCGGCTGGCGGAGTGTGTGTGTTGTCTGTGATTGATTGTCTACTATGGAAGCGATATGTCTTCAAATAGACGAGGGGATCCTGGCACCAGTTAATTAGTGATGTGGGATGTGTTAGAGGTCACTAATCCTGGTTACATATGTCAGTGCGTATGAAAGATACCTCCTGGGACCTGTTACACACACGCCTATCACACAGTGACAGCCCACTGAACAGATGTCAGTTCAACATGTAGTTTGATTTACATTTGGTTGAGCGAAATCAAGAAAAATGGCACCACGTCATTGGATTTAGGTTAAAAGTTGGGTGAAAAATAGACGAAATCCCTTTACTTTGATCACTTTTTTCCGCGTTGATTTAACGTCATAACATTTAAAAAAAATTAAATGACATGGGGACAATGTTGATTCAAGCACTCTTTTTTTGCCCAGTGGGAGTGTGTGTATGCTGCTGTTATGTGTATGCTGCTATCTCGCACTGAAATAGTTCAAGTACAAAAGGGAAAATAAGTAAACATAAATATAGGTTGTATTTACAATGGTGTTTGTGCTTCACTGGTTGCCCTTTTCTTGTGCCAACAGGTCACACATCTTGCTGCTATGATTGCACACTGTGGTAGATCACCCAGTAGATATGGGAGTTTTTCTAAATTGGGTTTGTTTTCAAATTCTTTGTGGGTCTGTGTAATCTGAGGGAAATATGTGTCTCTAATAGGGTCATACATTTGGCAGGAGGTTAGGAAGTGCAGCTCAGTTTCCACCTCATTTTGTGGGCAGTGTCTGCCTACGGCGGCCATTCTCAATAGCAAGGCTATGCTCACTGAGTCTGTACATAGTCAAGGCTTTCCTTAACTTTGGGTCAGTCACAGTGGTCTCTCTCTCTCAATTTCTATTTTTCAATTTCAGGGGCTTTATTGGCATGGGAAACATATGTTTACATTGCCAAAGCAAGTGAAATAGATAATAAACAAAAGTGAAATAAACAATACAAATGAACAATATTACACTCACAAAAGTTCCAAAAGAATAAAGACATTTCAAATGTCATATTATGTCTATATACAGTGTTGTAATGATGTACAAGTACAAAAGGGGAAATAAATCAACCTAAATATCTCTCTCTTTCTCGCAGCCACTCCAGATAGATGATAACTTCTGTGGGCAGGACTTCAACCAGCCTCTGGGGGGAACCAGCACCATCGAGGGTCTGCCTCTGTTCGTGGACAAGGACGATGGCATGACCTCGGTGGCGGCCTACGAATACCACGGCCACACCGTGGCCTTTACCGGCACACGCAGCGGACGCATTAAGAAGGTAGGATAATGGTGGATTCTCTGTGTGTGTCAGTGTGTGTGTGTATGTCGCTGTGTGTGTGTCAGTGTGTGTGTCTGAATGTTACTCACGTCTGGCTATGAGGATGAATCTAAAGGCTCTGTCTCATTGCTGACTCCTCTGTGCTGAGTGGGGGATTGAGATGACTGGAGTAGCGGGTTTGCCAATCACCGGTGCTGTCGTGCTATGAGCCATTGCTGTGCCTTCTCTGGTGCTGTTCACTGAGCTCTGGAGAACAGGGGAGGAGGGTGGAGGAGAGGAGAGGGGGGAGAGGAGAGGAGAGGGGGGAGAGGAGAGGGGGGAGAACAGGGGAAGAGAGAGGAGAACAGGGGAGAACAGGGGAGGAGAGTGGAGGAGAGGAGAGGGGGGAGAGGAGAGGGGGGAGAGGAGAGGAGAGGGGGGAGAACAGGGGAGGAGAGAGGAGAACAGGGGAGAACAGGGGAGGAGGGAGAGGGGGGAGAGGAGAGGAGAGGGGGGAGAGGAGAGGGGGGAGAACAGGGGAGGAGAGAGGAGAACAGGGGAGAACAGGGGAGGAGAGTGGAGGAGAGGAGAGGGGGGAGAGGAGAGGAGAGGAGAACAGGGGAGGAGAGAGGAGAACAGGGGAGAACAGGGGAGGAGAGGGGAGAACAGGGGAGGAGAGAGGAGAACAGGGGAGGAGAGAGGAGAACAGGGGAGGAGAGAGGAGAACAGGGGAGGAGAGAGAAGAACAGGGGAGAACAGGGGAGGAGAGAGGAGAACAGGGGAGGAGAGAGGAGAACAGGGGAGAACAGGGGAGGAGAGAGGAGAACAGGGGAGGAGAGAGGAGAACAGGGGAGAACAGGGGAGGAGAGAGGAGAACAGGGGAGGAGAGAGGAGAACAGGGGAGAACAGGGGAGGAGAGAGGAGAACAGGGGAGAATAGGAGAGAACAGGGGAGGAGAGAGGAGAACAGGGGAGAACAGGGGAGGAGAGAGGAGAACAGGGGAGAACAGGGGAGGAGAGAGGAGAACAGGGGAGAACAGGGGAGGAGAGAGGAGAACAGGGGAGAACAGGGGGGGAGAGAGGAGAACAGGGGAGAACAGGGGAGGAGAGAGGAGAACGGGGGAGGAGAACAGGGGAGAACAGGGGAGGAGAGAGGAGAACAGGGGAGGAGAGAGGAGAACAGGGGAGGAGAGAGGAGAACAGGGGAGAACAGGGGAGGAGAGAGGAGAACAGGGGAGGAGAGAGGAGAACATGGGAGGAGAGAGGAGAACAGGGGAGGAGAGAGGAGAACAGGGGAGAACAGGGGAGGAGAGAGGATAACAGGGGAGGAGAGAGGAGAACAGGGGAGAACAGGGGAGGAGAGAGGAGAACAGGGGAGGAGAGAGGAGAACAGGGGACAACAGGGGAGGAGAGAGGAGAACAGGGGAGCACAGGGGAGAACAGGGGAGTAGAGAGGAGAACAGGGGAGAACAGGGGAGGAGAGAGGAGAACAGGGGAGGAGAGAGGAGAACAGGGGAGAACAGGGGAGGAGAGAGGAGAACAGGGGAGAACAGGGGAGGAGAGAGGAGAACAGGGGAGAACAAGGGAGGAGAGAGGAGAACAGGGGAGAACAGTGGAGGAGAGAGGAGAACAGGGGAGAACAGGGGAGGAGAGAGGAGAACAGGGGAGGAGAGAGGAGAACAGGGGAGAACAGGGGAGGAGAGAGGAGAACAGGGGAGAACAGGGAAGGAGAGAGGAGAACAGGGGAGAACAGGGGAGGAGAGTGGAGAACAGGGGAGGAGAGAGGAGAACAGGGGAGAACAGGGGAGGAGAGAGGAGAACAGGGGAGAACAGTGGAGGAGAGAGGAGAACAGGGGAGGAGAGAGGAGAACAGGAGAGAACAGGGGAGAACAGGGGAGGAGAGAGGAGAACAGGGGAGAACAGGGGAGGAGAGAGGAGAACAGGGGAGAATAGGGGAGGAGAGAGGAGAACAGGGGAGAACAGGGGAGGAGAGAGGAGAACAGGGGAGAACAGGGGAGGAGAACAGGGGAGAACAGGGGAGGAGAGAGGAGAACAGGGGAGAACAGGGGAGGAGAGAGGAGAACAGGGGAGAACAGGGGAGGAGAGAGGAGAACAGGGGAGGAGAGAGGAGAACAGGGGAGAACAGGGGAGGAGAGAGGAGAACAGGGGAGAACAGGGGAGGAGAGAGGAGAACAGGGGAGAACAGGGGAGGAGAGAGGAGAACAGGGGAGAACAGGGGAGGAGAGAGGAGAACAGGGGAGGAGAGAGGAGAACAGGGGAGAACAGGGGAGGAGAGAGGAGAACAGGGGAGGAGAGAGGAGAACAGGGGAGAACAGGGGAGAACAGGGGAGGAGAGAGGAGAACAGGGGAGGAGAGAGGAGAACATCTTTGTTGAACGTATGCAATTATTTGTAGGTCATTTTATGTGGCGGATAATAGAGAAACATGGAATGCAACCACATATTCATACACACCAGAATGCACACTGATTTACACTGAACCATTATGCAGTCACTCATGCACACTAGTCTAGGATAGGAGCAGGACACACACACTGAGTCTCTCCTGTTCTGCCAAGTCGGCTGAAACCCAGTCCCATAGTCCTTGGTTCTGACCCCTGAGGTAGCGATAGCTTGCTGGTGGTTTGGAGTGGTGCTGTTGGTGTCCGTCTGCTGGCTGCAGCAGGATAGCGGGCAGGATGCTGGAGGGGGATGTGGAGGCTGGGGCTGGGATGGATCAGCATATCTCAGAAGGAAGATATCCCTCACATGATCGGAATCCCATTTCCACTCTTCCACCGCCCCTTCCTGTGTGGAGGCTGAGCGCTGGGCGGTGGGGCGCAGGCTGCTGGTGTCCTCACACACAGATCGATGCAGGGCTGTAGATACAGGAGCAGAGACGGCTGGCTGGAGCTGGCTGGAGCTAGGGAAGCATAGTCATCACCACAGAGCACAACCAGGCCCTCCTGTAGTCTCTCGTTCTCCCCCATGACCCCCCTCCTCCTCTCCAGGAGACCCTCTCATCACAGTCTCACCGCTTACCACTGTGCCATCACAAAGCGCCTCTCCTCTCTGTCCATGTCCGTGTATAAATGGTATCTCCCTCCCTAATTCCATGTGGCGGCATCATTGTCATTTTCTCCTGATTTGGTTTTGTTTGTTGATCTGTTTGTTTGGCTGGTGATTGTAGTGTTGACGGTGGCTTGACGGTCAGGGCCATCTGAGGCGGGCAGGAGCAGAGCACTGCTTCTATCTGGAGACAGTAGAGAGGAGAGTGTGTGGGGGGCCTCCGATCGTTGCTACCAGTTTTGTTTTATTGCTCTATTTACTGTGAGTTAAACTGTGCACCGTGCCCTAATGAAATGGAAAGCAGCAGTCTATGGATGTAACTCGCCCTGTGCTCCCGTTGATGTGGCTGCAAGGCCCTTATTGATTCATCTATATGAATATATAATCACAGGCGTAAATCTTAGCAGGCGCGGAGGCAGCGGGCGGCTGGGCTTGTTCAAATGCAGCTAGTCTAGTTGTTGGGGGGGGGGGGGGGCACACGCCAAATGATGTGTGTGTGCCTGGGTAAAGCGTCCACACACACGCTCTGTTGGCACCCATGTTTGAGTGTTTGCATATGCATGTGTGTGTCTATCTGAATGTTTGTGGGGAATGTAGAATGTGCTCATACTGTGTTGCTAGTGTTGTGATCCCTCTCTGTAGTATCAGCCAGCAGAGCTGGGATCACTGGGTCACTGTCTGCCATTTAATAGGATTCCTCAGCTTCAGAACTGCTGCAGCTGCTTCTAACACACACAGGAGAGGAACACCCACATCTCCATAAAACCTGGAAAGCTCTCTCAGACTACTTCTATTTACAACCTGAGAAGCACCCC
>NC_074672.1:21650594-21668094 GCF_029448725.1 Salvelinus fontinalis
CTAACCTTAGCCCTAAACCTAAACCTAGCTCCTAACCTTAAACCTAATTCTAACCCTTACACTAATTCTAACCTTAACCCTAAACACCCTAGAAATAGCATTTGACCTTGTGGGGACTAACAAAACGTCCCCAGTTTGTCAAATGTTTGTTCATTTACCATTCTACTTCTGGTCCCCAAAAGTATAGTTAAACACGTCCACGCACGCACGCGCACACACACACACACACACACAAACACGCACACACGCACGCACGCACACACACACACACACACAGTAAAACTCTCAGTGAGCATGTGTTCAAGTTGTTTCCAACCTCCCCAGCTCTGGTTCATCAGTCTATTTGAATGTCAGTCCATAAGTCTGTCTGTCGGTGGTTTTCCACAGTGCTAGGTATCAGGTGGAGCTAGAGGTTGTGAGGTTGTGCAGTTCACACAGCTTCTGTGAAGAATATTGATCAGAGTTACCTTGTCCTATGGATATTTACACAGTTATAAAATTGGCACGAAGATGTAAGCCTACACGAAACACAGACCTTATTTTAAGTGAATCTAAAAATATCCTATGGAATAAATGAAGGAACCGCTTTTCAGATTTTGCTAGGTGTCATGGGAATTATGACTCGCACTTTGGTTGTCAATTCTTACCATGCCCATTATTAAAATAGGATTTCCTGCATATAGAAATTAAAGTTTGTTTTCAACATTCATCACAGGTAACTTAAACTCTATTTTTATTCAAACTGTAAGGGCTGTCGTTCTCCTCATCCTCGGACAAGGAGAGGAGAGAAGGATCAGTGGACCAATACGCAGCATTAGGGAAATAAGCCATCTCTTTATTGACACGATGGCAACACGAAAACAAAACACTTTCAAAATACAAAACAAGAAAACGACGTAGACGAAAAAACCTGAACATGAACTTACATAACTAACGTAGAACTCACGGACAGGAACAGACTACATCAAAATAAACGAACAGCCAAACAGTCCCGTATGGTACATACATTCGACGACACAGGAGACACTCACCCACAAACAAACAGTGAGAACACCCTACCTAAATATGACTCTTAATTAGAGGAGAACGCAAAACACCTGCCTCTAATTAAGAGCCATACCAGGCAACCAAAACCAACATAGAAACAGAAAACATAGACTGCCCACCCAAAACACATGCCCTGACCATAAACACATACAAAAACAACATAAAACAGGTCAGGACCGTTACACAAACAGTTGAGAGTATTTGTCTCCTAAGCAGACTCTTCAGTATCATTGTCACTTCAGAGCTGTGTGCGTGTGTGTATTTATGTATTATATTAAGTTTAAATAAAAGTGTTCATTGTTCATTCAGTATTGTTGCAATTGTCATTTTTACAAAAATGTGTGTGTGTGTATGATATATATATATATTTTTTTAATTATTTAAATACATCGTCCGATTAATCGGTATCGGCGTTGAAAAATCATAATCGGTCGACCTCTACTCTGTACTGTTCTGTTCTGCTCTGCTGTGCTCTGTACTGTTCTGCTCTGTTCTGCTCTGCTGTGCTCTGTACTGTTCTGTTCTGTTCTGCTCTGCTCTGTTCTGTTCTGCTCTGCTGTGCTCTGTACTGTTCTGCTCTGCTCTGCTGTGCTCTGTACTGTTCTGCTCTGCTCTGTTCTGCTCTGCTGTGCTCTGTACTGTTCTGTTCTGCTCTGCTGTGTTCTGTTCTGTTCTGCTCTGCTGTGCTGTGTACTGTTCTGCTCTGCTGTGCTCTGTACTGTTCTGTTCTGCTCTGCTGTGCTCTGTACTGTTCTGTTCTGCTCTGCTCTGTTCTGTACTGCTCTGCTGTGCTCTGTACTGCTCTGTACTGTTCTGTTCTGCTCTGCTGTGCTCTGTACTGTTCTGTTCTGTTCTGCTCTGTACTGTTCTGTTCTGTTCTGCTCTGCTCTGTTCTGTTCTGTTCTGCTGTGCTCTGTACTGTTCTGCTCTGCTGTGCTCTGTACTGTTCTGTTCTGCTCTGCTGTGCTCTGTTCTGTTCTGCTCTGCTCTGTTCTGTTCTGCTCTGCTGTGCTCTGTACTGTTCTGTTCTGCTCTGCTGTGCTCTGTTCTGTTCTGCTCTGTACTGTTCTGTTCTGCTCTGCTCTGTTCTGTTCTGCTGTGCTCTGTTCTGTTCTGTTCTGCTCTGTACTGTTCTGTTCTGTTCTGTTCTGCTCTGCTCTGTTCTGTTCTGTTCTGTTCTGCTCTGCTCTGTTCTGCTCTGCTGTGCTCTGTTCTGTTCTGCTCTGTACTGTTCTGTTCTGTTCTGCTCTGTTCTGTTCTGCTCTGCTGTGCTCTGTACTGTTCTGTTCTGCTCTGCTGTGCTCTGTACTGTTCTGTTCTGCTCTGCTGTGCTCTGTCCTGTTCTGTTCTGTTCTGCTGTGCTCTGTTCTGTTCTGTTCTGTTCTGCTGTGCTCTGTTCTGTTCTGTTTTGCTCTGCTGTGCTCTGTACTGTTCTATTCTGTTCTGCTGTGCTCTGTTCTGTTCTGTACTGTTCTGTTCTGCTCTGCTGTGCTCTGTACTGTTCTGTTCTGTTCTGCTCTGCTGTGCTCTGTACTGTTCTGCTCTGTTCTGTTCTGCTCTGCTGTGCTCTGTTCTGCTCTGCTCTGTTCTGTTCTGTTCTGCTGTGCTCTGTACTGTTCTGTTCTGCTCTGCTGTGCTCTGTTCTGTTCTGTTCTGCTGTGCTCTGTTCTGTTCTGTACTGTTCTGTTCTGCTGTGCTCTGTTCTGCTCTGCTCTGCTCTGTTCTGCTGTGCTCTGTACTGTTCTGTTCTGCTCTGCTGTGCTCTGTACTGTTCTGTTCTGCTCTATTCTGCTCTGCTGTGCTCTGTACTGTTCTGCTCTGTTCTGTTCTGCTCTGCTGTGCTCTGTTCTGCTCTGCTCTGTTCTGCTGTGCCCTGCTCTGCTGTGCTCTGTACTGTTCTGTTCTGCTCTGCTGTGCTCTGTACTGGTCTGTTCTGCTCTGTTCTGCTCTGCTCTGTTCTGCTGTGCTCTGTACTGTTCTGTTCTGCTCTGCTGTGCTCTGTACTGTTCTGCTCTGCTCTGTTCTGCTGTGCTCTGTACTGTTCTGTTCTGCTCTGTTCTGTTCTGCTCTGCTCTGTTCTGCTGTGCTCTGTACTGTTCTGTTCTGCTCTGCTGTGCTCTGCACTGTTCTGTTCTGCTCTGCTCTGTTCTGCTGTGCTCTGTTCTGTTCTGCTCTGCTGTGCTCTGTACTGTTCTGTTCTGCTCTGCTCTGTTCTGCTGTGCTCTGTACTGTTCTGTTCTGCTCTGCTGTGCTCTGTACTGTTCTGTTCTGCTCTGCTCTGTTCTGCTGTGCTCTGTTCTGTTCTGCTCTGCTGTGCTCTGTACTGTTCTGTTCTGCTCTGCTGTGCTGTGTACTGCTCTGTTCTGCTCTGCTGTGCTCTGTACTGTTCTGTTCTGCTCTGCTGTGTTCTGTTCTGCTCTGCTGTGCTCTGTACTGTTCTGTTCTGTTCTGCTCTGCTGTGCTCTGTACTGTTCTGTTCTGTTCTGCTGTGCTCTGTACTGTTCTGTTCTGCTCTACTGTGTTCTGTTCTGCTCTGCTGTGTACTGTTCTGCTCTGCTGTGCTCTGTACTGCTCTGTTCTGTTCTGCTCTGCTGTGCTCTGTACTGTTCTGTTCTGCTCTGCTGTGTTCTGTTCTGTTCTGCTCTGCTGTGCTGTGTACTGTTCTGCTCTGCTGTGCTCTGTACTGTTCTCTTCTGTTCTGCTCTGCTGTGCTCTGTACTGTTCTGTTCTGTTCTGCTCTGCTGTGCTCTGTTCTGTTCTGCTCTGCTGTGCTCTGTACTGTTCTGTTCTGCTCTGCTCTGTTCTGTTCTGCTCTGCTGTGCTCTGTACTGTTCTGTTCTGTTCTGTTCTGCTCTGCTGTGCTCTGTTCTGTTCTGCTCTGCTGTGCTCTGTTCTGCTCTGCTCTGCTGTGCTCTGTACTGTTCTGTTCTGTTCTGCTCTGCTCTGCTGTGCTCTGTTCTGTTCTGCTCTGCTCTGCTGTGTTCTGTTCTGCTCTGCTGTGCTCTGTACTGTTCTGTTCTGTTCTGCTCTGCTGTGCTCTGTTCTGCTCTGCTCTGCTGTGCTGTGCTGTGCTCAGTTCTGTTCTGTGCTCTGCTCTGTTCTGTTCTGTTCTGCTCTGCTCTGCTCTGTTCTGCTCTGCTGTGCTCTGTTCTGTTCTGTTCTGTTCTGTTCTGCTCTGCTGTGCCGTGCTCTGTTCTGTTCTGTTCTGCTCTGCTGTGCTGTGCTCTGTTCTGTTCTGTTCTGCTCTGCTGTGCTCTGTTCTGCTCTGCTCTGCTGTGCTCTGTTCTGTTCTGTTCTGTACTGTTCTGTTCTGCTCTGCTGTGCTGTGCTCAGTTCTGTTCTGTTCTGCTGTGCTCTGTTCTGTTCTGTTCTGACCTGTACTGCTCTGCTCTGCTGTGCTGTGCTCTGCTCTGTTCTGCTCTGCTGTGCTCTGCTGTGCTCTGCTGTGCTCTGTTCTGTTCTGTTCTGCTCTGCTGTGCTGTGCTCTGTTCTGTTCTGCTGTGCTCTGTGCTCTGCACTGTTCTGCTCTGCTGTGCTCTGCTCTGCTGTGCTCTGCTGTGCTCTGTTCTGTTCTGCTCTGCTGTGCTCTGCTG
Organism: Salvelinus fontinalis; assembly: GCF_029448725.1. NCBI lineage: Eukaryota > Metazoa > Chordata > Actinopteri > Salmoniformes > Salmonidae > Salvelinus > Salvelinus fontinalis. The sequence goes on from NC_074672.1 coordinate 21,655,235, forward strand.
TGCTCTGTTCTGTTCTGCTCTTTGTGTTAAAACACATCCATAAACGGTAACCTTTGATGGCTGAGGCTTTTTTTCAGCTTTCAAAGTTTTTCCACAGCACTGGAGGAGGGAGGGCTGATTTAGCATTCCTCTTCAACATAGAGAGAAAGGGAGAGGGAGAAGGAAGAGAGAAACTGGGAGAAGAGAACAAACTTAAAGATAATAACCAGAGGTAGTGTAATTCTCCCATCTGTTGGCCCTGCATGTGCCAAGAATCTCTATTGTTCATGAGCTACGGAAGGCATTAGATTACTGAGCCTGATATCACAGTGCCACTCTCAGCCTCTCCATGGCTAAAAGAACTTTGTCAGCTCCCCTCTCTCATCCCCCCTCCCCACCAAACAAGGCTTTACTCCCCAGGCTTTTGGTTCCATTGTGGGGGGAACAATGCGTTACAGCGGAAAAGCAAGCGACTGATGCCGTGAGTGTAATCTCCCTGTGGTGTGTTGTTCTGTGCTGTGCTGTGAGAGGAGGGGAGCGAGTCAGAGCAGGGCTATGCTGGGGACTGAGGCGGACGGCAGGGCTATGCTGTGGCCTCTCCTCTGCTTAATTGAAGCGTAAAGAGACTTGGCAGGCTTCCTGACACAGCCCAGTCATGTAGGGGGTAGGGTAGGGGTAGGGGAGTTGTTGGAGGGATTGTAGAGTACTGTATAGTGCCCCCTCCCTCTCCTCTCCTCTCTGCTCCTTCCCTCTGGCCCACCCTTAGCTCGCATGGTGGGCCACAGTTCTAACACGACGGTGGGGGTGGTTCTGTTCTGTGTGGGCCCCACAATGTGGGGAGTTTATGGGTTGTGGTTTGATTTGGTTGGAGAGAAAAGAGTGGTTGAGACTGAGCCATCCCACCGCCCCTCTCTCTCTGTGGAGCATGCAGAGCTGAGTCTGGCCATGCAGAGCTGAGTCTGGCCAGGCAGAGCTGAGTCTGGCCATGCAGAGCTGAGTCTGGCCATGCAGAGCTGAGTCTGGCCATGCAGAGCTGAGTCTGGCCATGCAGAGCTGAGTCTGGCCATGCAGAGCTGAGTCTGGCCATACAGAGCTGAGTCTGGCCATGCGGGGCTGAGTCTGGCCATGCGGGGCTGAGTCTGGCCATACAGAGCTGAGTCTGGCCATGCAGAGCTGAGTCTGGCCATGCAGAGCTGAGTCTGGCCATACAGGGCTGAGTCTGGCCATACAGGGCTGAGTCTGGCCATACAGGGCTGAGTCTGGCCATGCAGGGCTGAGTCTGGCCATGCAGAGCTGAGTCTGGCCATGCAGGGCTGACAGATGGACACCCTCTGATTCCCCTACGGCCTTCCTCCAGACAGCGACAATACAGACTACCACAGCAGAGCTGTGCCCATACAGTACACAAGCACACACAGATTAGAAACTTGACTTGATTCCCCACAGTTCACAAGGTCAACTAATGTAGTCCCTGTTTCATATCAAATCGCACTTACCACCTGTTTTACCTGTCTATGAATATACACATGGTAAATCTAGTGTACAGATTGTTTGCCTGCGGTGTTTGTGTATTAATCAAGGTTGGCCACCATGTTAACCCTTTACACTCGTGGGGATTGGCCTATACGGAAGGGCTAAATTGAAGTGTTTTATGACTCTTTATGACTTTTATGACTCAAAGAAGAGTCTTCAACTATCCTGTACTTTTTTGAGCCCTCCTGCTGTTCCGTTGAGGATCTAGAGCAATCAACGTGTTGTCCTTTCGTTTGGAACACAACCCTGCCTCCCCGCCATCACACAATGACTGTTGTTGTTTACGCAATCCAAAAACGGCCCATTATAAATCACAATCTGGGTCAGGTGGGCATCATGTGAATGCTTGTTCTATTGCCAACATGACTAGCTAAGTTATAAAATAGGATCTTACAGTAAGGCTTTCACAAGCCCATTCAGAGAAACAGATTGAATGTTGGTGTGAATAGAAAAGAGTCAGGTGTGTGTGCCGGGGTGAATGTTGGTGTGAATAGAAAGGAGTCAGGTGTGTGTGCCGGGGTGAATGTTGGTGTGAATAGAAAGGAGTCAGGTGTGTGTGCCGGGGTGAATGTTGGTGTGAATAGAAAGGAGTCAGGTGTGTGTGCCGGGGTGAATGTTGGTGTGAATAGAAAGGAGTCAGGTGTGTGTGCCGGGGTGAGTGTTGGTGTGAATAGAAAGGAGTCAGGTGTGTGTGCCGGGGTGAATGTTGGTGCGAATAGAAAGGAGTCAGGTGTGTGTGCCGGGGTGAATGTTGGTGTGAATAGAAAGGAGTCAGGTGTGTGTGCCGGGGTGAATGTTGGTGTGAATAGAAAGGAGTCAGGTGTGTGTGCCGGGGTGAATGTTGGTGTGAATAGAAAGGAGTCAGGTGTGTGTGCCGGGGTGAGTGTTGGTGTGAATAGAAAGGAGTCAGGTGTGTGTGCCGGGGTGAATGTTGGTGCGAATAGAAAGGAGTCAGGTGTGTGTGCCGGGGTGAATGTTGGTGTGAATAGAAAGGAGTCAGGTATGTGTGCCGGGGTGAATGTTGGTGTGAATAGAAAGGAGTCAGGTGTGTGTGCCGGGGTGAATGTTGGTGTGAATAGAAAGGAGTCAGGTGTGTGTGCCGGGGTGAGTGTTGGTGCGAATAGAAAGGAGTCAGGTGTGTGTGCCGGGGTGAATGTTGGTGCGAATAGAAAGGAGTCAGGTGTGTGTGCCGGGGTGAATGTTGGTGTGAATAGAAAGGAGTCAGGTGTGTGTGCCGGGGTGAATGTTGGTGTGAATAGAAAGGAGTCAGGTGTGTGTGCCGGGGTGAATGTTGGTGTGAATAGAAAGGAGTCAGGTGTGTGTGCCGGGGTGAATGTTGGTGTGAATAGAAAGGAGTCAGGTGTGTGTGCCGGGGTGAATGTTGGTGTGAATAGAAAGGAGTCAGGTGTGTGTGCCGGGGTGAATGTTGGTGTGAATAGAAAGGAGTCAGGTGTGTGTGCCGGGGTGAATGTTGGTGTGAATAGAAAGGAGTCAGGTGTGTGTGCCGGGGTGAATGTTGGTGTGAATAGAAAGGAGTCAGGTGTGTGTGCCGGGGTGAATGTTGGTGTGAATAGAAAGGAGTCAGGTGTGTGTGCCGGGGTGAATGTTGGTGTGAATAGAAAGGAGTCAGGTGTGTGTGCCGGGGTGAATGTTGGTGTGAATAGAAAGGAGTCAGGTGTGTGTGCCGGGGTGAATGTTCTTCACAATAAACAAACATCGGCTCATTCTGTTCAGAACATCCCAAGGTTTGAAACATGTGGCCTTGTAACTGTATATCAAACATAGTGATCATAAACGTTGACACTGTAAATGACTTGAGTTTTGTGATTTGGAAATGTGAAGTGCATATTTGGACTGTGTTTGGCTTGCTTTTATGATATCAAAGTGATATTATTATATTTTTCAACGTCTCATCTTTCAAAATACATCGAATCATCTTCATTTACAGCATTTCCCTCACTCAGACAAAGAATTTGCAAAAGTTGCCCAATTACCGGGAGGGATGGGCTCATAACGTCTGTTAGTCAAAACCCGTACAGCGCTGTGAAGCGCAGTCAGAGCTCTGATGTCATGTACAGCATGTTACTGTACAGCCACTAGGTCTGGATATTTTCCACGTATTTTACAAATGTTCAATCCAGAGAATAAATCACGTTTCTCCTGGGTAACCCGGTATTTCCCAACAAAACCAGAAGTGTCATTCTAAAGCATTATAAAACACATAAATATGTCTGCATTTGATTAGAGCTTTGATCAGCATGAAAACTCTAGCCTGATGCTACCTGAGCCTGATGAGACAAATATTAAAGACATTTAATGAGACCTACATTAAAGACATTTAATGAGCCCTACATTAAAGACATTTAATGAGCCCTACATTAAAGACATTTAATGAGCCCTACATTAAAGACATGTAATGAGACCTACATTAAAGACATTTAATGAGCCCTACATTAAAGACATTTAATGAGCCCTACATTAAAGACATTTAATGAGCCCTACATTAAAGACATTTAATGAGACCTACATTAAAGACATTTAATGAGCCCTACATTAAAGACATTTAATGAGACCTACATTAAAGACTTTAATGAGACCTACATTAAAGACATTTAATGAGCCCTACATTAAAGACATTTAATGAGACCTACATTAAAGACATTTAATGAGACCTACATTAAAGACATTTAATGAGACCTACATTAAAGACATGTAATGAGACCTACATTAAAGACATGTAATGAGACCTACATTAAAGACATTTAATGAGACCTACATTAAAGACATTTAATGAGACCAAGACCAGAAAAGCTCAAATGATTGTGCCGTTATCCAATACAACATATACTGTATATTCTCCTTAAAATATTAATGCAACATCCAACCATTTCAAAGATACCTTAAAGAAAAGGTGTGGATCAGAAAACCAGTCAGTATCTGGTGTGACCACCATTTGCCTCATAGCACGACACATCTCCTTCACATAGAGTTAATCAGGCTGTTGATTGTGGAATGTTGTCCCACTCCTCTTCAATGGCTGTGCAAAGTTGCTGGATATTGGTGGCAACCGGAACACTGTTGTATACGTTGATCCAGAGCATCCCAAACATGCTCAATGGGTGAAATGTCGGGTGAGTACGCAGGCCGTAGAAGAACTGAGGCATTTTCAGCTTCCAGTAATTCTGAAGTGATGGTGGTGGATGAATGGCACGACAATGGGCCCCAGGATTTCATCACGATATTTCTGTGCATTCAAATTGCCATAGATAAAATTGTGTTCGTTGTCCGTAGCTTATGCCTGTCCATACCATAGCCCCACTGCCACCATGGGGCACTCTGTTCACAGCTTATGGTAGAGAACTTAACATTACATTTTCTGGCAACAGCTCTGGTGTACATTCCTGCAGTCAGCATGCCAATTGCACGCTCCCTCAAAACTTGAGACATCTGAGGCATTGTGTTATGTGACAAAACTGCACATTTTAGAGTGGCCTTTTATTGTCCCCAGTACAAGGTGCACCTGTGTAATGATCATGCTATTTAATCAGCTTCTTGATATGCCACATCTGTCAGGTGGATGGATTATCTTGGCAAAGGAGAAATGCTCACTAACAGGGACGTAAATACATTTGTGAAGAACATTTGAGAGAAATAAGCTTTTTCTGCATATGGAACATTTCTGGGATCTTTTATTCCAGCTCATGAAACATGAGACCAACACTTTACATGTTGCATTTATATTTTTGTTCAGTTTAATATACTGTATATGCTATTGCACATTAGGCACAACAGAAAAAACAGAAAAGCCCATAGATGTAGCTATGCTCTCTTGGGTAAATAAATGAAACAAGCTCCAGTGGGCTAATATTTTTGAGTGTGGACTGTATTACTGTATTGTATTATACTGTATTATATGGACTGGAATTATACACCTCCTTTAAACCATGAAGCTGGGAGAGAACATGTGATGTTGGTGCCATACACGTGGCTCACAAAGTTACAATTATTTGGCTATTATTTGATTTTAATTTTGAAATATAATACAGCCTATTTGTATAATTAGTAGGCTGACACATATATACCTTTCATAATATTTCCCCTGATGTTATTAGCCGACCTCCTCTTTCTCTCTCTATTGTTGCTTCATTCCTTCCTCGCTTTCAACAGTTTAATGAAATAAGTAGCTGTTGTCCTTATCTTCATCATTCTGACATCCTTGAATAATATAGGACTAGAATGAGATGCGGAAGGCCTTCACTTCTCTTCATGAAGATTGAATGGTTATGGGTGACGGTCTGAATAAAAATCTGCTATAGTTTACCACCATCGCTCGGACTCTCTTTATTCAAACTCCCTGTAAGTTCCATTGGCTGCTGTATTTAACATTCAGCGAACAAGAACTCACATTGCTCTTCGAATAGTCTTTTAGTATAACACATTTATGGGCTTGGGACTCCACGAGCTAGGAAGCATTTTTCAGGAGAGAGGCCAGTGGAGAGCAGATGTGTATTGAGAAAGAGACCGGGGCTATAAGTAAGAAGCTTCTGTATAACCCATCATTCATTAGCTAAATATAAGGCTAATACTAAATTGAATGTATTACCTGAAAGAGGTAGACTAGGACATCTATATATACATATATACATCTTGAACAAGATTATCTATTTTGGATGCAATTTGAATGGAATTGATGGAGAGAAAGAAACATTGTGTGCTCGCATATGCACTGATTTAAAGCAACGATATTCTGTGAACGGCTGTTTTAAAGCTCTGCAGCTGCAAAATGTAACTCTTTACAATTAACACCAAAGGTGACCCCCGGAAGCCAGATGGAGATGTGTAAATTAGACAGTCTTTATATTAGTGTAGCACAGGCTACACTGCAGCAAATGCAGGCCTACCTGTCACAAGAAAAAAGGTTGTCATTTTGAGATGATACTGAGATGTGCTGTCTGTCCCCACCCTGAGCATTGATGATTGATCATGCAGATGGCAGAGAGAAGGCGGTAGAGAAGCCAGATTTAGACATCCCATATAATTTCATCTCATGCTGTTGATATAAATAATTTATAATAATTTACCGGTTTCTCACAGTTATTTATCTCGGGGAAAGGGAGTGGGGTTGGGTGGTAAATCTCGGTAACCAGTTTCCTGGTATTCAGCCCTGTGTAAATGGCTACAGGCCCTGTGCAGTCAAAAATGTGTGTTTTATTTTTCTGTGTTTTATTTATATTTCCACACTATGAGGTTGGAATAATACTGTGAAATTGTGAAAATATTGATAATGTCCTTTCAGTATAAGAACTGTTTGAAAAGACTGCCTGAAATCTCAGCCTGTTTTGGTGGGATGGAGTTTTGGCCTGCCTGGTGACATCACCAGAGGGTAAATTAGTTAATAGACCAATAAGAAGGAGTTCCAAACCTCTCTGCCAATAACAGCTCGTTTTCAGTTTTCCCCTCCCCACTCAGATCACTCCCGTCAGTCCTATCAAAATTCTTGATTGAGAAATGTCTCTTTGCTAATAAGCAATTTTTGTTTATTTTTTACCATTTTAATTGAAAACAATCACAGTAGGATACTTAATTATTACACAGAAATGAATTTATATTTAGGTAGAAATGTCTGCATTGGACCTTTAATGCATGGTCACAGTGAGTGCATCTCATTTAGTCTGTATGTGTGTGTGAGTCAGTCCCTGAGTCTCTCCGGCTGTCTGTGTATCTTCATGCATGTCTACATACATGTGTGTGTGTGTGTCTACAGTATCCATATGTATGTCTCAGGTGTCAGCTCCTTGCTCCTCTCCCACCCTCTCCCTCTCTGACTGGGATTAGTCCACTCAGGCCTGTCAGTAGGCAGCTGTGGGACTGCATGGGGCTGTACAGCTGTGTGTGGAGCTGAGGGTGTGTATGTGGCTCTGTGGAGGGAAAGAGGATTGGGCCACTCCTGGTCACCATCTGAGCCAAGCACGAGTTGTTTTGGCTTTGATATCACAGAGGGGCCCTTTGTGCTGTGGGGTGAGAAGCGGTCAAAAACAGGGAGTGTGTGTGTGTGACTGTGAGTGTGTGCAAGTGTTAATGTGTGTGTTAGTGGGCTCGAAGTAGAGATTAAAGGAGAACACATCCTAAAACCCCCTGCTGAAGGCTGCTCAGAATGTTGAGGATGTACTGTCTCAAACATAGGGATTTCTCAAGAATTACACTTTTCTCAAATCTACAGGTTCTCATGTTAACATAGGCAGTGGTTTTATGGCTTCTCAGTGCTGTAGTCTGTAGTGCTTATTGTGTTGACTGATCATTGACTCTCTGCATTCTGGGAAATGTGAAGTTCTCTGAGGGGTTGAACAGTGCAGCTTGTGACCTATGACATCAACTCCAGTCAGATGAATGTTCCAATTCCAGTGTCACACACAGGCTCTCTCTCTCTCTCTTTCTAGCTAGATCTATCTCTCTCTTTCTAGCTAGCTCTATCTCTCTCTCTCTTTCTAGCTAGCTCTATCTCTCTCTCTCTCCCTTTCTAGCTAGCTCTATCTCTCTCTCTCTCTTTCTAGCTAGATCTATCTCTCTCTCTTTCTAGCTAGCTCTATCTCTCTCTCTCTTTCTAGCTAGCTCTATCTCTCTCTCTCTCCCTTTCTAGCTAGCTCTATCTCTCTCTCCCTTTCTAGCTAGCTCTATCTCTCTCGTTCTAGCTAGCTCTATCTCTCTCTCTCTCCCTTTCTAGCTAGCTCTATCTCTCTCTCGCTCTCTTTCTAGCCAGCTCTATCTCTCTCTTTAACACTCTCTCTCTCCCTTTCTAGCTCTATCTCTCTCCCGTTCTAGCTAGCTCTATCTGTCTCTCTCTCCTTTTCTAGCAAGCTCTAGCTCTCTCTTTATCACTCTCTCTCTCTCCCTTTCTAGCTCTATCTCTCTCTCCCGTTCTAGCTAGCTCTATCTCTCTCTCCCTCCCTTTCTAGCTAGCTCTATCTCTCTCTAATTTTCTAGCTAGCTCTATCTCTCTCTTTATCACTCTCTCTCCCTTTCTAGCTCGATCTCTCTCTCCCGTTTTAGCTAGCTCTATCTCTCTCTCTCCTTTTCTAGCAAGCTCTATCTCTCTCTTTATCACTCTCTCTCTCTCCCTTTCTAGCTCTATCTCTCTCTCCCGTTCTAGCTAGCTCTATCTCTCTCTCTCTCCTTTTCTAGCTAGCTCTATCTCTCTCTTTATCACTTTCTCTCTCTCTCTCTCTTTCTCTCTCTCTCTCTCTCTCTCTCTCTCTCTCACACACACACACACACGCACACGCACACGCACACACACGCACACGCACACACACACACACACCACACACACACACACACACACACACACACACACACACACACACACACACACACACAGGCTCTATCTCTCTCCCTTTCTATCTATCTCTATCTCTCTCTCTCTTTATCACTCTCTCTCTCTCTCACACACACACACACACACACACACACACACACACACACACACACACACACACACACACACACACACACACACACACACACACACACACACACACACACACACACACACACACACACAGGCTCTATCTCTCTCCCTTTCTATCTATCTCTATCTCTCTCTTTCTTTATCACTCTCTCTCTCACACACACACACACACACGCACGCACGCACGCACGCACACACACACACACACACACACACACACACACACACACACACACACACACACACACACACACACACAGGCTCTATCTCTCTCCCTTTCTAGCTATATCTATCTCTCTCTCTCTCTTTATCACTCTCTCTCTCTCTCACACACACACACACACACACACACACACACACACACACACACACACACACACACACACACACACACACACACACACACACACACACACACACACACACACACACACACACACACACACACAGAGAGAGAGAGGGGGTGTGACACAGACAGAGGGATGGGAAGAGGTGACCATTTGACCTCAGCCTCTGGGGTCATGACCTAGTTACTTGACCAACTCTCATCGGTTACACTTCCCGATTTCCTTTAATTTCCTATTCACTATCAACTATCTCCTATATCCTCAACGCACATGTCTTCCCTCCTCCTCTCCACATCCATCTCTCCATTCCTCTGTATCCTCAGTCAGTAGTGTGATGTGTTTTGGGATCCATGTCCCTCCCTGCCTGCCCTACATCCATCCATCCTCTCACCCCTTTTCATTGTGCTTCTCCTCTGTTTAATGTGGGATAGTGAGGAGCGGCAAGAGAGCAGCGAGGGGGTTGCCACTCCTTTGATGAAACATAACACAGGGGTTAATCCAGCAGATTAAAGCCCATTTGAAAGCACTGAAATGAATGGATAATAGTTAGTGCTCTGATACGTTTGAAAGGGTGGATTAAACATCTCTAAAAGCCCAGCTTAAAGAGACTCTAAAAGTCACATGCAAGGTTAATTGTTTTCCAGTGAACGTTCCACCATCTTCATGCTAAAACCTGGATCAATATGGAGAAACTGTGAAGATAGCATTGTGTAGCTGATGCTACTTGGTGAGAAACTAAATTGCAATATGGCTTTGGGAGATGGATGTATTGTGTTCAGATACTCAGATTTCTGTGGTTTGACTACATGGCCAAACCCCTATAGGATCATACCACTACATACCCCATGCCCCTATAGTATTCTCCATAGGATTTCTCGGCATGGTGTGAATGGTACCTTTTAACCCCAAGAGGAGGTGATGGAACGTTTCTGGGATTGGATGGGCTTATGTGTTTGACTATACTGCCCTATAAACCTAGTGCCCTATTTCATCTTTCTCACACACAGGGTTTAAGGCCTGTCACAGAGGTGGCTGTGTTACACACCCAATTCACTCTAGAATGTCCACTTCCTCTCTCGCTCCTCCTCTGGCTTCCTGATTCCTACGGCATTAATAGGTATTCATGCATTTGGCTCTGGTGACCAATCCACTGTCAACTCTGCTATGACATGCAATGTGTGTGTCAGATCACATCACAGACTGACTATGTGACCATCTGCCTGTAATCAGATTACCACACACACACACACACACACACACACACACACACACACACACACACACACACACACACACACACACACACACACACACACACACACACACACACACACACACACACACACACACAACACAACGCTGTCTAGACAAGCATGGTATGACTGAAGTACAACAACATACTCTGTCCATGACATGAAAGACTTCAGTGGCAGCTGACATGTCTTGCTGATAGTAACTCCTTCTGCTGGTATGCAGTAAAGCTGAATGGACAGACTGACAGTTATACAGACAGAGAGGGAGACCCCTAGTAGCCCCCCTTCCTCAAAGACCATCTGCCCATTCTGGAGAGCGCAACCTGAGAGGCAGGACAGAGGAGAAAAGAGTAGGACACTCCCCATGCACTCCTGTGCCAAGCCAAACAGCCCACTGAGCCCGCTGCTTGTGTGTCTGGGTGCCAGCGTGTGTGCCAACGGCTTTACGCCCAGACAATGGTTAGAGAGAGATAGACAGAGAGAGGGAGAGAGGGAGGAGAGAAGCGAAGTGACAGAAGGATAAGAGATTCTTGGATGGCGTGTAACTTGAGGTCCTGAAGGTGAGACATTGTCTTGAGTCTGACCCAGGCCTGCCTCTCTAATATTGCCTCCAGTGTTGGGTTGGGCAGGTCTCCCCACCATGCCCTCTGGCCTGGCTGCATGTCACCACGCAGACATCTGACACACCAACCAGGGACACATCACTCAGGTCTAATACAAACACTACACTCTTAGAAACAAACATGCTATCTAGAACCTAAAAGGGTTCTTTGGCTGTTCCCAGAGGATAACCCTTTGAAGAACCCTTTTTGGTTCCAGATAGAACCATATTGGGTTTCATGTAGAACCCTTTCCCCAGAGGTTTCTGGAACATGGAACCCAAAAGAGTTCCGCCTAGAACCAAAAAGGGTTCTCCTATGGGGACAGTCGAAGAACCCTTTGGAACCCTTTTTTCTAAGAGTGTATGCTAACCCCCAAACAGATAGACCTCTCTTATTCTACACGTTTGAATTCATGGATTTGTGACTAAACAGACAGCTGTGCTAGATTGGAGTGGTATGGAATGCATGGACAGAGGGATTGAGAGCAGAGTTTAGAGAGGAAATTGCAGATGAGAGGAGGCTGAGTGGATATAGAGAGCACAGAGGTACTTGAAGTGTTTCCTGTGGGCTCTCTCCCTATTTCTCTTTATCCCTTCTTCTCTCTTCCTCTCTGTGTCTCTTTCTCTCAGGCTGAAGGAGTTCAGACAGCCTCAGTCAGGCCCGTTTGTTTAACCTCCTAATTGGACAAAGTCCTGCTTAAAAGTTGGAGAGTCTCTATGCACATTGTCATGTCTGACACCAACCCCTTCGCCTCGTCCCTCCTTGTGTCTGTTGGGCTTCCAGGCGGAAAGTCTATTGATGCCATGGCACAGACAAACTGCCTCACAGTCCCATTCTACCTCCACCCTAGTCCCTTTGTATGTGAGTGACGTGTGCGCGTGTGGGTGTAGGTGTGTGTGTGAGAGAGAGAGAAAAAGAGATGCTTGTGTGTGTCTGTGTGTCTTCTCCCGCTCACCATTCCGTCTCAGTAACTGACAATGTAGTACACAGAATAAACGTATTAGATAAGATAGTCAAAGGAGTGTGTGAGTCAGTGTAATAACATTACTTTCCCTATTGGTGAGGCAGAATGGAAGTGGTATTATTGACTTGTATACTTTGATTCTCTCCTTTCTCATTCCCTCTCTCATTCCTTCTTTTAATCTGAGCATCCATCTAGAGCAGCAGCCATTCCACCCGCAGCGCAGCAGACATTGTCTCACAGACTCAGAGAGAGGAGAGAAAAGACGCAGACACATTTAAGAGCGAGGCAGAGAGAAAAATGAACAGACAAAAAGATCAAATTATCTCCTGCAATTAATTATCTGCAAGTAGAAAGACACAATAAAAGTGATAAATGCCTCTTTATCTCCATCTTAACGGAGGAAAGACGGCAGCTGTGTTATCACCTCCTTTGTATTCAATAGAAAACATTTCCTTTGCCATTGCAAAGTAAATGATGTGGGTTTATCGGATTAGGGATCTCTGGGTAATAAATACTGTTGTTTTATTTCCCTCCCCTCCTTAAACATGATTACTGTTAACAATTTAGAGATATTATTACAACACTTCTATGGCAGCGCTCATTTGCATAATTCCTTGCTGTTGAAATCACTTGAATCTACTGGCTGAGGGAAGAGAGGGAAGAGAGGGAAGAGAGGGAAGACAACAACCAGGTCCTGCTATCGTACCTTACTCTTGC
>NC_074672.1:21670594-21688094 GCF_029448725.1 Salvelinus fontinalis
CAGCCTCCTATAGTCTTGTGGCTGTAGGCAGCTCCAGGCCCTGTCTGTCTGGCCACCAGTAGTCTCTGACATCCTGGTGCTGGCCCACATGGCCCCAGGCGAATCACGTTAGTGCCAGAGACAGAGTTGATAAGTTCAAACCCCATTATCACAGATAAGGGCTCAGCTCAATAGATCCTGGTGGCATGGCTAACCAACAGACACAACAAACACAGACACTACAATAACAATACTCCATCTCACTGGCTTGGTGTCAGTATAACACACCTTCCATCTCACTGGCTTGATGTCAGTATAACACACCTTCCATCTCACTGGCTTGATGTCTGTATAATACACACCTTCCATCTAACTGGCTTGGTGTCTGTATAACACACCTTCCATCTCACTGGCTTGATGTCAGTATAAAACACACCTTCCATCTCACTGGCTTGGTGTCTGTATATAACACACCTCCATCTCACTGGCTTGGTGTCAGTATAACACACACCTTCCATCTCACTGGCTTGGTGTCAGTATAACACACCTTCCATCTCACTGGCTTGATGTCAGTATAAAACACACCTTCCATCTCACTGGCTTGGTGTCTGTATATAACACACCTCCATCTCACTGGCTTGGTGTCAGTATAACACACACCTTCCATCTCACTGACTTGGTGTCAGGATAACACACCTCCCATCTCACTGACTTGGTGTCAGTGTAACACACCTTCCATCTCACTGGCTTGGTGTCAGGATAATACACACCTTCCATCTCACTGACTTGGTGTCAGTATAATACACCTTCCATCTCACTGACTTGGTGTCAGTATAACACACACCTTCCATCTCACTGGCTTGGTGTCAGTATAATACACACCTTCCATCTCACTGGCTTGGTGTCAGGATAACACACCTCCCATCTCACTGACTTGGTGTCAGTATAAAACACACCTTCCATCTCACTGGCTTGATGTCAGTATAATACACACCTTCCATCTCACTGGCTTGGTGTCAGGATAACACACCTCCCATCTCACTGACTTGGTGTCAGTATAACACACACCTTCCATCTCACTGGCTTGGTGTCAGGATAACACACCTTCCATCTCACTGGCTTGGTGTCAGTATAACACACACCTTCCATCTCACTGGCTTGGTGTCAGGATAACACACCTTCCATCTCACTGGCTTGGTGTCTGTATATAACACACCTTCCATCTCACTGGCTTGGTGTCAGTACAACACACCTTCCATCTCACTGGCTTGGTGTCAGTATAACACACCTTCCATCTCACTGGCTTGGTGTCAGTATAACACACCTTCCATCTCACTGGCTTGGTGTCAGTATAACACACACCTTCCATCTAACTGGCTTGGTGTCAGGATAACACACCTTCCATCTCACTGGCTTGGTGTCTGTATATAACACACCTCCATCTCACTGGCTTGGTGTCAGTATAACACACCTTCCATCTCACTGGCTTGGTGTCAGTATAACACACCTTCCATCTCACTGGCTTGGTGTCAGTATAACACACCTTCCATCTCACTGGCTTGGTGTCTGTATAAAACACACCTTCCATCTCACTGGCTTGATGTCAGTATAATACACACCTTCCATCTCACTGACTTGGTGTCTGTATAAAACACACCTTCCATCTCACTGGCTTGGTGTCTGTATAAAACACACCTTCCATCTCACTGGCTTGATGTCAGTATAATACACTCCTTCCATCTCACTGGCTTGGTGTCAGTATAATACACCTTCCATCTCACTGGCTTGGTGTCAGGATAACACACCTTCCATCTCACTGGCTTGGTGTCAGTATAACACACACCTTCCATCTCACTGGCTTGGTGTCAGGATAACACACCTTCCATCTCACTGGCTTGGTGTCAGTATAACACACACCTTCCATCTCACTGGCTTGGTGTCAGGATAACACACCTTCCATCTCACTGGCTTGGTGTCAGTATAACACACACCTTCCATCTCACTGGCTTGGTGTCAGGATAACACACCTTCCATCTCACTGGCTTGGTGTCTGTATATAACACATCTTCCATCTCACTGGCTTGGTGTCAGTATAACACACCTTCCATCTCACTGGCTTGGTGTCAGTATAACACACCTTCCATCTCACTGGCTTGGTGTCAGTATAACACACCTTCCATCTCACTGGCTTGGTGTCAGTATAACACACACCTTCCATCTCACTGGCTTGGTGTCAGGATAACACACCTTCCATCTCACTGGCTTGGTGTCTGTATATAACACACCTCCATCTCACTGGCTTGGTGTCAGTATAACACACCTTCCATCTCACTGGCTTGGTGTCAGTATAACACACCTTCCATCTCACTGGCTTGGTGTCAGTATAACACACCTTCCATCTCACTGGCTTGGTGTCTGTATACAACACACCTTCCATCTCACTGGCTTGGTGTCAGTATAACACACCTTCCATCTCACTGGCTTGGTGTCAGTATAACACACCTTCCATCTCACTGGCTTGGTGTCAGTATAACACACCTTCCATCTCACTGGCTTGGTGTCAGTATAACACACCTTCCATCTCACTGGCTTGGTGTCAGTATAACACACCTTCCATCTCACTGGCTTGGTGTCTGTATAAAACACACCTTCCATCTCACTGGCTTGGTGTCAGTATAACACACCTTCCATCTCACTGGCTTGGTGTCAGTATAACACACCTTCCATCTCACTGGCTTGGTGTCTGTATAAAACACACCTTCCATCTCACTGGCTTGGTGTCAGTATAACACACCTTCCATCTCACTGGCTTGGTGTCAGTATAACACACACCTTCCATCTCACTGGCTTGGTGTCAGGATAACACACCTCCCATCTCACTGACTTGGTGTCAGTATAACACACACCTTCCATCTCACTGGCTTGGTGTCAGTATAACACACCTTCCATCTCACTGGCTTGGTGTCAGTATAAAACACACCTTCCATCTCACTGGCTTGGTGTCAGTATAACACACACCTTCCATCTCACTGGCTTGGTGTCAGGATAACACACCTCCCATCTCACTGACTTGGTGTCAGTATAACACACACCATCCATCTCACTGGCTTGGTGTCAGTATAACACACAGCTTCCATCTCACTGGCTTGGTGTCAGTATAACACACCTCCCATCTCACTGACTTGGTGTCAGTATAACACACACCTTCCATCTCACTGGCTTGGTGTCAGGATAACACACCTTCCATCTCACTGGCTTGGTGTCAGTATAACACACTTCCCATCTCACTGGGTTGGTTTCAGGATAACACACCTTCCATCTCACTGGCTTGGTGTCAGTTTAAAACACACCTTCCATCTCACTGACTTGGTGTCAGGATAACACACCTTCCATCGCACTGGCTTGGTGTCTGTTTAAAACACACCTTCCATCTCACTGGCTTGGTGTCAGGATAACACACCTTCCATCTCACTGGCTTGGTGTCAGGGTGACACACCTTCCATCTCACTGGCTTGGTGTCAGTATAACACACACCTTCCATCTCACTGGCTTGGTGTCAGTATAACACACACCTTCCATCTCACTGGCTTGGTGTCAGTATAACACACACCTTCCATCTCACTGGGTTGGTGTCAGGATAAAACACACCTTCCATCGCACTGGCTTGGTGTCTGTATAAAACACACCTTCCATCGCATTGGCTTGGTGTCAATATAACACACCTTCCATCTCACTGGCTTGGTGTCAGTATAGCACACCTTCCATCTCACTGACTTGGTGTCAATATAACACACACCTTCCATCTCACTGGCTTGGTGTCAGTATAAAACACACTTTCCATCTCACTGGCTTGATGTCAGTATAAAACACACCTTCCATCTCACTGACTTGGTGTCAGTATAAAACACACCTTCCATCTCACTGACTTGGTGTCAGTATAACACACCTTCCATCTCACTGACTTGGTGTCAATATAAAACACACCTTCCATCTCACTGACTTGGTGTCAGTATAAAACACACCTTCCATCTCACTGGCTTGATGTCAGTATAACACACCTTCCATCGCATTGACTTGGTGTCAGGATAGCACAACTTCCATTTCACTGGCTTGGTGTCAGTATAAAACACACCTTCCATCTCACTGGCTTGGTGTCAGTATAAAACACACTTTCCATCGCACTGGCTTGGTGTCAATATAAAACACACCTTCCATCTCACTGACTTGGTGTCAGTATAAAAGACACCTTCCATCTCACTGACTTGGTGTCAATATAAAACACACCTTCCATCTCACTGACTTGGTGTCAGTATAAAACACCTTCCATCTCACTGACTTGGTGTCAGTATAGAACACACCTTCCATCTCACTGGCTTGGTGTCAGTATAAAACACACCTTCCATCTCAGTGACTTGGTTGTCAATATAACACACCTTCCATCTCACTGACTTGGTGTCAGTATAAAACACACCTTCCATCTCACTGGCTTGATGTCAGTATAAAACACACCTTCCATCTCACTGACTTGGTGTCAGTATAAAACACACCTTCCATCTCACTGGCTTGATGTCAGGATAATACACACCTTCCATCTCACTGACTTGATGTCAGTATAAAACACACCTTCCATCTCACTGACTTGGTGTCAATATAAAACACACCTTCCATCTCACTGACTTGGTGTCAGTATAAAATACACCTTCCATCTCACTGACTTGGTGTCAGTATAAAATACACCTTCCATCTCACTGACTTGGTGTCAATATAACACACCTTCCATCTCACTGGCTTGATGTCAGTATAAAACACACCTTCCTTCTCACTGACTTGGTGTCAGTATAAAACACACCTTCCATCTCACTGACTTGGTGTCAATATAAAACACACCTTCCCTCTCACTGACTTGGTGTCAGTATAAAATACACCTTCCATCTCACTGACTTGGTGTCAGTATAAAATACACCTTCCATCTCACTGACTTGGTGTCAGTATAAAATACACCTTCCATCTCACTGACTTGGTGTCAATATAACACACCTTCCATCTCATTGGCTTGATGTCAGTATAAAAGACACCTTCCATCTCACTGGCTTGATGTCAGTATAAAACACACCTTCCATCTCACTGACCTGGTGTCAATATAAAACACACCTTCCATCTCACTGACTTGGTGTCAGTATAAAACACACCTTCCATCTCACTGACCTGGTGTCAATATAAAACACACCTTCCATCTCACTGACTTGGTGTCAGTATAAAACACACCTTCCATCTCACTGACTTGGTGTCAGTATAACACACCTTCCATCTCACTGACTTGGTGTCAATATAAAACACACCTTCCATCTCACTGGCTTGGTGTCAGTATAAAACACACCTTCCATCTCACTGACTTGATGTCAGTATAAAACACACCTTCCATCTCACTGACTTGATGTCAGTATAAAACACACCTTCCATCTCACTGGCTTAGTGTCAGTATAACACACCTTCCATCTCACTGACTTGGTGTCAGTATAACACACCTTCCATCTCACTGGCTTGGTGTCAGTATAACACACCTTCCATCTCACTGACTTGGTGTCAGTATAAAACACACCTTCCATCTCACTGGCTTGGTGTCAGTATAAAACACACCTTCCATCTCACTGGCTTGATGTCAGGATAATACACACCTTCCATCTCACTGGCTTGGTGTCTGTATAACACACCTTCCATCTTACTGGCTTGGTGTCAGTATAAAACACACCTTCCATCTTACTGGCTTGGTGTCAGTATAAAACACACCTTCCATCTTACTGGCTTGGTGTCAGTATAAAACACACCTTCCATCTTACTGGCTTGGTGTCAGTATAACACACACCTTCCATCTCACTGGCTTGGTGTCAGTATAACACACACCTTCCATCTCACTGGGTTGGTGTCAGGATAAAACACACCTTCCATCGCACTGGCTTGGTGTCTGTATAAAACACACCTTCCATCGCATTGGCTTGGTGTCAATATAACACACCTTCCATCTCACTGGCTTGATGTCAGGATAACACACACCTTCCATCTCACTGGCTTGGTGTCAGTATAAAACACACCTTCCATCTTACTGGCTTGATGTCAATATAAAGCACACCTTCTTTCTGTTAATCAGACCCCTCTGACTCTCTCACATGTGTTGTACATACTACCCTGACTCTCACTTTCTCATGTTCATGTAGTCTATACAGTTTACTACTATACACCTGCTAACCCACCACAAAGGAGGTCAAATTGGTCGTCATGAGATAATATAGGTGTAGATTGTATTTGAGCGTTTTGGTTGGTGATCAGATTTACCAGATATCTCCCCCTCTCCTGTTAGAGGAAGATTCATCTAGAGAGAGTTGGACTGAAACACTGCAGAGTTTTCAGACCCAGGGTTTTACTTTCTCTTCTTCACGACTCATTCGTCCTATATATCGACCTGACTCATAATGATTTTATTTTTCCTCAGAGCCCCCCTCTCTCTCCCCCTGTCTCTCTTTCTCGCTATTTCTCTCTCTCTCCTCTGTCTGCCTTTCTCACTGGACCCTAAAACACATTTAATAGTTGCTGCAGGAAAACTGAATGGCTCGTGAAAAAGACACACAGGTGCATTTGTGTTTGTCCAGCCTTGCAGTGAAACAGAAATGAATAGAGAAGAGAGAAGTAGACTAAACATAGTACAGTGTGTTTGTTCATGTTGTATGCCGCTGTGTGTGTGTGTGTGTGTGTGTGTGTGTGTGTGTGTGTGTGTGTGTGTGTGTGTGTGTGTGTGTGTGAGTTTGCGTGTGTGTATGTGTGAGTGTGTGAGTGTGTGTGTGTGTGTGTGTGTGTGTGTGTGTGTGTGTGTGTGTGTGTGTGTGTGTGTGTGTGTGTGTGTGTGAGAGAGAGTGTGTGTCTCTCTCTGTGTGTGTGTGTGTGTGTGTGTGTGTGTGTGTGTGTGTGTGTGTGTGTGTGTGTGTGCGTGCGTGCGTGCGTGCGTGCGCGCGCGCGAGCGAGCGTGCGTGTGTGAGTGTGAGTGTGTGCGCGTGCGCGTGCATGTGCGTGCGTGCTGGGACTATAAATCGGCTCTGGCATTTCTGACAAACCGGCCCCTTTTTGTCCTTGAGGCGCCCCACCGGACCATTTTTTTCCACTTGGCCCGCATCATTAGCCAGATAATGATAATTTAGCGCAAAACATCGAAGTCAGACAGGCCCACTAGCAGTCCTAGAATGTATAGAAATGTAATTAAATAATTAGCCTACATGTCAAAGTGTAGGTGATAGCATATGCCTATTGGCCACAGCCTCTCATGTCCACACCGATGCTGACATGAGGGAGTCGCCACCTTGCAATCTGAGTAAAGACAGTCAACAATTTGAAACTTTTTAACCATGAACGTAGTTGTTTAAAACCTGGGCGTTTTTTAGTCATTTTATGAGGCATGTCTTACCTTGTTTCAAAGTAGCTTAATTCCGACCATAGGAATGCCGAGGGAATTATTTTATAAACACTTCATCATATGCCATTGAAACCAGGCTATTTCTCTCATGTTCAATTGGTTTTCAAATAACTTTATTTCATTGTTCAGCAGCCATGGACAAAGTCCTAGTCCTATTAGCAAGCCATTGACACAGTCCTAGTCCTATTAGCAAGCCATGGACACAGTCCTATTCCTATTAGCAAGCCATGGACACAGTCCTAGTCCTATTAGCAAGCCATGGACACAGTCCTAGTCCTATTAGCAAGCCTTGGACACAGTCCTAGTCCTATTAGCAAGCCATGGACATAGTCCTAGTCCTATTAGCAAGCCATGGACACAGTCCTAGTCCTATTAGCAAGCCATGGACACAGTCCTAGTCCTATTAGCAAGCCATGGACACAGTCCTAGTCCTATTAGCAAGCCATGGACACAGTCCTAGTCCTATTAGCAAGCCATGGACACAGTCCTAGTCCTATTAGCAAGCCATGGACACAGTCCTAGTCCTATTAGCAAGCCATGGACACAGTCCTAGTCCTATTAGCAAGCCATGGACACAGTCCTAGTCCTATTAGCAAGCCATGGACACAGTCCTAGTCCTATTAGCAAGCCATATCAGTTGTTGCATCTTTAGATCTTCCTTCTTTCTGAATTTATAAAGGAAATGTTCATGTGGCATTATACTGCTGGCATTTGCAGTGGGCTTTTGAAAACGGTGTCTTTTCCGCTAATTGCATTTTGGAACGTTTGCGCGTATAGCCTACTGCCGTGTGCACGTTCTCCGCTTATAACGTGAAGAAATAATAGTAAATCAACATTTTAAACTATGCGTTCTGATCTGTTGCTTCAACCTCATTGTTTTTAAACGTTTTTTTTATGTATCATCCAACAACTGTTCCAGAGTCTTTTTAGAATATTTATTTCTGGCACAGAATGAAAAGCTGACCAATAGAATAGGTAGGCTAACTAAACTTTTGGGTATAGTAGATTGACAGGCTAGTGCTTTTGCTGTTAGTTAGTCATCCCTGTTTGTTTCAGAGCAGGGCGATTGGCATCTGGGAGAAGGGAATTATAATTATTGTATTCCACAGGAGGTTGGTGGCACCTTAATTGGGGAGGACGGGTTCGTGTTAATGACTGGATCGGAATCAGTGGAATGGTATCAAATACATCAAACACGTGGTTTCCAGGTGTTTGATGCCGTTCCATTCGCAATGGTATGAGCTGTTCTCAGCAGCCTCCTGTGTTCTATTCAGCCTAAGAGAATAAAGGCCACTTTGGCCGCAAGGCACAGATTTTTTTAGGGGGCGTTACGGCCACACAAGGGGGCATCGATGGCTGTCGATTCTGCTTAGAAATTCGACGCCTGCCCACTACGTAAAAAAATTGACCAGCCAGTCCGCCCCTGTGTGTGTGTGTGTGTGTGTGTGTGTGTGTGTGTGTGTGTGTGTGTGTGTGTGTGTGTGTGTGTGTGTGTGTGTGTGTGTGTGTGTGTGTGTGTGTGTGTGTGTGCGCGCGCGCGCGCGTGCGTGCGTGTGTGGGGGTAGTGCGGCTAGGATGTATTTTCCCCTCATAGTGTCTGTGTATCTGGAGGTTTGTTCTCTTGTTGGGCCTGAGGTTGCGATTAATGGACTCTACTCTGCTAAATGATTGTACCTACAATATGTACTGCTGGATTCTGCTAAACTACATTCTCTATTCAAGTTGTTTCTCTTGCAGGTGGTGGTTCATAATATGTCAATGCATACACTATATCATACATGTAACTGACAAAATAATGGGAACACTTGAGTAAATGAGGGATACAAAGTATATTGAACGCAGGTCCTTCTACATAGGTGTGGTTCCTGAGTTAATTAAGTAATTAACCTCCCATCATGCTTAGGGTCATGTATAGAAATGCTGGGCAAGCGATTCTTTTTGCCATTATTTTGGCTACCATGGCTATGCCCCCATAGGATGACAATGCCCCACGAATGGTCACTGAATGGTTTGATGGGCATGAAAAGAATGTAAACCATATGCTATGGCCGTCTCAGTCACCAGATCTCAACCCAATTGACTACTTTCTGGAGATTCTGGAGTGGCGCCCGAGACAGCGTTTTCCACCACCATCAGCAGAACACCAAATGATGGAATTTCTCATGGAAGAACGCTGTTTCATCCCTCCAATAGTTCCAGACACTTGTAGAATCTATGCCGAGGCGCATTGAAGCTGTTCTGGCTCGTGGTGCTCAACGCCCTATTAAGACTATCTATGTTGGTGTTCCCTTTATTTTGGCAGTTACCTGTAGATACAGTACAGTTGGTGTTCCCTTTATTTTGGCAGTTACCTGTAGATACAGTATTATAGTATGCACATCACAGAGTCTGAATCCTCCTAGTCTGTAATGTGTCATATGAAGTAGCTCACTATGACAACAACTATGTCCTTGTGTTAACCCTACTCCCTGCCTCAGCCTCCCCTCTATCCCTCTACCCAATCTGCTAGAGATTGTCTCAGTACACGAGAGGAACAGCGCCATCCTCCCAGCAGGCACTGTGGCAGGAAACGCAGGGTAAACAAATCTGTTTGGGCGGAACAGAAGGCACAAGGCTATTATTCCCCTAAGCCTTGTCAGGGGGGTCCTTCAGGATTAGGCTAATCGGGACCTCTCAGGCCTTCCTTCTCCTCCTGTCCTGTACCCCTCCACAGTCATCGCCATGGAGACGTCTGTCTCTCGCCCCCTCTCCAACTCTCCTCTGCTGACAGAGAGAAAACGGCAGTTTGTCAGTTATACTTTTTATTATCTATACTCAGCCTTGCAAAATGTCTGCCATCAGGCTTCTTTTGGCTCAGTATAGAAGTTCCATTGAGTTGTTTTCTCTGTGAGCTGGCGGTGTAGATTTCCAGGGAAATGAGGATTGACCTTGACAGTTGGGAGAGGAAAAGTGGATGTTATTTAAATCCTCATTGAGCCGCCTAGAAGGCCAGGTAATTCTGCAGCCTTCTCTCTCTCTCTCTCTCTCTCTCTCTCTCTCTCTCTCTCTCTCTCTCCTCTCTCTCTCTCTCTCTCTCTCTCTCTCTCTCACTCTCTCTCTCTCTCTCTCTCTCTCTCTCTCTCTCTCTCTCTCTCTCTCTCTCTCTCTCTCACTCTCTCTCTCTCTCTCTCTCTCTCTCTCTCTCTCTCTCTCTCTCTCTCTCTCTCTCTCTCCTCTCTCTCTCTCTCTCTCTCTCTCTCTCTCTCTCTCTCTCTCTCTCTCTCTCTCTCTCTCACTCTCTCTCTCTCTCTCTCTCTCACTCACTCACTCACTCACTCACTGCCAGGATCAATCAGGCTGAGGTCCTGTAGTTAGGTACTGATCTATGACTTGTGTGTCTGTGACACAATGCTCTATTTCCCTGCACCCTGCTAATGTAATGTTACACCAGCCCCTCAGTGCCTATAAAAACGTATCTTTCTTCCCATAAGAACAATGATTTATTCCAGTTCCTTGACTTTGGCTTTGCTTCATGGCATACATTGATTGAAAAGGAGAGAAAAAAGAGATTAGGAGTGGGAGCAAAGCCACAAAGCCATAGAAGAATTAAAAGGTAGGGACTGTGGAGTGCAGAAAGCTGAAGTTCCCCCATATTTGTTATGGTGACGGTAATGGTGTTGGTAGTCTGTGTGTTCAATGATGGTGTGTGGGTCAAAATCCCTCGTGTGTCCCTGTCTCTTTCACATGTAGATGAGCTGAGCCTCTCCAGCCCTGATAGGTCCTCTATATTGGCTCTAAGGGGCCTGACTAACCTTCTCTTTAGAGCCCTCGTGTCTCCCTGCCCCCTGCTTTGTCTCCATGCTGGAGTGGATGCTGCCAGTCTGGCTCATCACTGGGACCTGCTCCATGTTAATAAAGCTGCCGTGAATGGGTTGGCTAGGGGCTCTGTATGTCCAGTAGTGTGGCTGATTGAAGGCGTGACTAGAAGATTTAAGGCCCAAGCTGGCTGCTTTGGTCATCTCCCACACGTTAAAGAATCTGGGTGTGATTGCTGTTGGCCCCGGCGGCTGGTTTGGCAGGAGTGTGTGAAGGGGGTTTTGTTGGTTCTTTCTTCTGACGCATGAGAGGGTTATTATTACAATAGTCATATTGCTGTAATCAATGGTTGTTTTGTGTTTTACTTCCTGGGTGGGGGGAGAGAATGCAATTGAATGAACACAACTATGGTTACTTAATAATACATGTTCCCCCAATATCCCTGGCTTCCTGCTCCTCCAATCTGGTAGTGACACGTCATCCCTTCAGTGTCTCCCTCCTATAGATACAGGGTCAGGTAAAGGTCTCTGCTTTGGAGACATGGGGGCAAAGCCATTCGTCATTCATTGAAAGCACCTAATGAACATTATCCTTGTATGACTAGGCTGCAGCTGGCTCTGATGTGAGCTGGGGGGTGGGGTGGGGGAGGTAGTGGATAGAGGAAGCAGACAGAGAGCCTGGTTGGTTCCTCTTCAAAGCCCTGGGTTCTGTCTGTCCTGTTCTGCCTGCAGTCTAGCCACCGCTGTGCTGTGCCCTGCCTGTTGGTGTTGCCTGGTGTGTCTCCCTAGGCATTCTGGGAGCTGCAGTCAGGCTTGACTTTCCTTCTACAAAACGCTGATTACAATGACAGGCAATTTGTGTCCTAACCTCAGGGGTCACACACACATCTTACACACAAGGCCACTTTCTTAAAGGGGAATACACACACATACTGTCATGCCTTACATGGGACCTAGTCATAACTCTATGATAATACAGACCTGGATCTGAATGTGAATAGCTTACAGTGGCTTATGCCCTGCATATAAAATGCCTCTGTCCTTCGCTAACAGAGCCAAACCAAACTCATGTGATAGCAGCACGTTCTAAACATCCTTATTATTGAGATAGAGACAAATCCACATTAATATTGGGACCTTCTCGCTGTCTCTAACGCAGGTGACAGAATCCTTCGCTCCTCATTAGAATCCCTGACTGCAATGTCCTCCAGATATAATTGAAAGACTCCAGGCAGACAGGGAAAAAGGCAAATGTTGCTTTAATGTAATTTGCAAGCGAACAATTGGCCTGGGACTACGTTAACTTTATAAAAGTAGCTTTAATACAATTCAATTTAATGAGGTAATTTGTGCAGTGCTGGATGGTGGAGGTGTCCTGCCGAGCTCTACACCAGCATTGTGAGCAACTCGCGCGCACGCATGCACGCACACACACGCACAGACATACACACATGCACGCGCACGCGCGCCTGTACTCGCGCACGTACACACACACAGGTACACACACATACACACACATACACACACACACACACACACACTCATACACACTCATAATGAGGAAGGGAAGCAAGGCAATATTGAGTTAGGACAGGGTTTCTGTTTAATCAGAGAAATATGAATAGCTAGTCTGTTTGTATCTATTTCTAGATACAGTCAGGAGCTGTATTAACCAGTGGCTGCAAAACAAACCTTTTTGCCACAGTGTCTATTGCAGTAGCATTACTCTATAGGGTTGGGCGGTATCCAGATTTTCATATCGTCATACCGTTTTTCTCTCATCCCGGGATTTACAGTATTACCGGCTTAGTACACAAGGGGGCGCCAAAACCGCATAAATGCTAATTGGGCATCTATTACCAGAATGCTAAACAAAATTTGCGAATTTCCAAATATGCTATTTTCTAAATATGCTAATGAGCGCACATTATTGCAAAGACAGGCAATTCAGCTCATACATGTATACATATATAGGTAGGAGCTACCGAATGTCATTTTTTGTGAGTTAGGACATTTACAAGCAAATGTTGAACGAGAGACATTGTGCAACAACATTTTGACGCATGCTTGTCTGAAGGAAGAACAGTACTGGCTCTGGAGCAGCATGTGTACACACTGTAGCTGTGTGATGTGGAGCTCATATTCTCTGGTTCTTTTCTCAGAGGTAGCAAGCCTATTTTTCTCTGGTAAAATACAAGATTAACTTTAAGCAAAACATTATGAAATGTAGCCGGCTACATTATTTCCATAATAGGCGTAAACATCAGAACTTTGATGGCCATGCATCGTTTTTGCTTTTTTATTGTAAGCTCATTTACTTGTGTGGCTGCCAGCCAAATAGCGTTGCACTTCTGTTATCATCTGATGAAAATGAAGCTATTTTATGCCGAATGTGTTGCACTAATGTATTTTCTGTTAAGAAAAACTATAGCTGCACGTCCCTGATCAATCTATTGAAGAAAAAAACACTGTTGACCTTCAAAATAAAATGCGACCCCTGTCAATACACAGCCGCTCCCGCTTTCTCCCATTGTGCTATTTACAAATACATGACTGGCTCAACTGTTCTGGGGAACTATGGTAAGCTTCATAATGTAAAATAATGTGACAGGTGAAATGAAGAACGCAATCTGCTTTATCTCCTAACGTATTCTACAAGTTCATTGCAGTCATTTACTTAAAAAGTAGCTACAAATATTATAATTGATTGCAAAACTTCAAATACATAGTTTCAAGGTTTTTGGCGGTCTTGAAAAACCATCCCATGGCTATTTCCAAATACCCCGGTATACAGTATATACAGTATACCGCCCAAAGCTATTACTCCATTCTGATAAGGTAAATGAAGGCATCTCCAGCTCATCCATCAATCACCTGTGGCTCAGTGATCAATAGGTCTAATTATTGATGGCTGTATTAATTGTGGCCCCTGTGCCTTCCGTCAGGAATGTAATTAAGAGGAATGCTTCGGCTTTACCCTGAAGGCAGGGTCATAGTCTGCTGGAGCTTACATGTCCCTGAGGGGGTAATATGTGTGTGTGAGTGGGTACTTGACATGCACATAGCATATTCAATGTATTATTTAAAAGACTGTCTTTTAAATAAAAGTCAAATTTTCCCCAATACTGTAGTCCAATAATCCCCAATACTGTAGTCCATTTATCCTCAATAATGTAGTCCATTTATCCCCAATACTGTAGTCCATTAATCCCCAATACTGTAGTCCATTTATCCTCAATACTGTAGTCCATTTATCCCCAATACTGTAGTCCATTTATCCCCAATACTGTAGTCCATTTATCCCCAATACTGTAGTCCATTTATCCTCAATACTGTAGTCCATTAATCCCCAATACTGTAGTCCATTTATCCCCAATACTGTAGTCCATTAATCCCCAATACTGTAGTCCATTTATCCCCAATACTGTAGTCCATTTATCCCCAATACTGTAGTCCATTTATCCCCAATACTGTAGTCCATTTATCCCCAATACTGTAGTTCTTGTTTTTCTCCTCTTATTCATGATTCCTATTCTGACATGTCACAAAGCGGCAACTGTGTTCTAGCTTTTTGATTCTGAGGTGCAAACATGTTTTAGAGGTGTTGCTGTGTGTCACTGTTTGTGTGTGTGGACTCACTTTGTATCTGTGCCAGTGTGAGTGTGTGTGAAGCGCAATACATTGCCACAGGATGTGGACTGGATCAAAGGATTGGACAGACAGTTAATATTATATTATATTATTGGCAGAGCCATGTCAATATCTTTTGTTTTACTCTACTGATAATTCTGTTCTATATTCTCTCTTCTGGCTAAGTTCCATGTGTCAAGACAAAGAACTGAGCTAGCCGACAGAGAGAGAGAGAAAGTACCGACTGAGTTGTGGTATGAGATAGCGACAGGGGCGTGTGGTGGGATAGCCTTTGTTTTCATTGGACGAGCTTCAAACACACAGAGATTAAAGCAACATTTCATTGTTTAAAAAAAGGTCAGGAGAGCAGAAAAACTCCATCAGTCTCCTAATGGTGCTGCTGACTTTCCCCAGTGTTGCATCATTTGTTTGATGTGCTGAGCTCGGCTCACTATGTCTGGTGGCAGGCTGCTCTTCTCACTCCCAGGAAACAAATTATATTTCAGCCCTTGAGCCAGTTCTAATGTGCTGCTGAGCAGTTGAAATCCTATTATGATAAAATAAAGAAATGTCAAGCACTTTGCCGATGCACTTTTTACATTCAGCTGTTTTTCTTCCCAGTTTTGTTTTGCCACCAGTCCAGAGAAGGATGTTTGAGTTTTCCCAGTTTGATCTGGTGATAGTCACAGTGAGGCAACCTGAGTATTCACTCCTTAAAACAGCCCTGAAAAAGAAATATCCTGTGGTGTATTGGAAACCTATTGCAGCAGCTGATTGGATTTCTTGCAGGCTCTCGATGTAGGGTTAAGCGATACTGTTGTGTTATTCTGCAAGGCCTCATGGGTTTTCTCCAGGCCTCGTCTCCTCTGGTGCCAAACCACAGAACCTGGGTAACAATCTATAGTCCGGGCAGCACTACTGCTGTTGCTATTGCTACCGCTAACCAATAACAATCTAGCTTCATCCTCACCCCACCTCTGAGTACAGAGGAGAGGAGGGGAGAGGAGGAGATGAGAGGAGGAGAGGAGGAGGGGAGAGAAGGGGCGGAGGATGGGAGGGGAGAGGAGCCTGCTGCGGGTGCTATTGCCAAGTACCTATTGATCACGGGTCACTGCAGGCTAAAAGGACCCGGCGCTCCAGAAAAGTCAAAGTCCCAGAAATGCATTAGAGCCTAAACAACTTCTCCCTAACCGCTCAGTTAGAGGGACAAACTGGAGGGGGATGACATGTACCCGTCCGTATCCCCCCCTCGGTAAAATATCAGCCTATAATTTCATCATGTTGTTAGGCCTCATTAGCTGAGATATGAGGTGGGAGAGACATTACTTTTAAAAGAGTTCATCACCTCTTTGCACAACTTCTTTTAGTTAATACTGTCCTCCATCATCTAAATCTATCTGATAATCAATGGTGCTCCTCCTTTTGTGAGAGGAGAAAGGGGAATAGATGGGCTGCAGAGTGGGAGATATTTAGGCTTGGGCGGTATCCAGATTGTCATACCTTCATACCGACCTTGTGCCATACCGGGATCTTCTGTAATACCGGCACTGAACACAGGGGGTGCTGTTCAAACCACACTGATGTTCTGCAATCCTAACAAGTATATGTAAAATCCCATAGAGAATGCTAACTAAATGACACATTGTGAACATTTTGTACAGTTTCTGACCTAAAGTGACAGAAAATGCTACTTACAGTTTGCTGCACAAATCAAATATTAGCCATTAAGGTTCTTGATCCAGGAGGGGATTCTCTGCTGTTACCAAGCAAATGCTTGGTTTTGGAAGAAGCTAACCACTTAGCAACTTAATTATCTCCTAACTTTATTTTCTAGGAAAGTCAGTTAAGAACAAATTCTTATTTTCAATGAACCCTAGGAACAGTGGGTTAACTGCCTTGTTCAGGGGCAGAACTACAGATTTTTACCTTATCAGCTCGGGGATTCTATCTCTCAACATTCCGGTTACTAGTCCAACGCTCTAACCACTAGGTCTACAAGTCTTTACTTAAAAAGTATCTACAAAATTCCAATTTATTAAAAAATTTCAAATAAATAGTTTCAACGTTATTGAAAAACCATCCCGTGGCTTTTTCCAAATACACCGGTACACGCTATATACGGTATACCACCCAAGCCTACTGTTCAGTGAGGTTGAAGGTCGAGGTGGGATCTGTAATGGATAATGCAGGGCAGCAGCAGCCAAGGCCATTCCATCAGAGGTGGGGTTGTGATGGAGGGAGGGCTGAGGAACAGCCAAGCAGGAAATGAAGGGCACAGAACTGGATGCGGGTCGATTGTCTCCCTCTTTAAATAGACTGTAGATCATTTAATTTACAGGGGTATTCAGCCAGATAGATTGTTTATCTTATAATCGTGAGGTCTGTCCTTTCCTTTTGGTTTCCTCGGAGTGGAACTGAATGGTCCGTTGGTTAGGTGGTTTTAGTAGACTGAAGGATTGAGTGTTAAATAGGAACAGCGATATTAACGTATTGTTCACTGGCTTGAATCCAGCTTCATAGCACTGCTTTAAAAAGAAGAGCGGAAGGGAGAGATGGGGAGGGAATAGAGAGTCATCACTAGAGCAATGAATAGGTTGGTATCAATAAAAAAAAGAAAGAGGGAGGGAGGAATAAAGAG
>NC_074672.1:21693094-21695594 GCF_029448725.1 Salvelinus fontinalis
GAGGTGGGAGGTACTGTTCTCTCTCCATCCACAGTGAGGTGGGAGGTACTGTTCTCTCTCCATCCACAGTGAGGTGGGAGGTACTGTTCGCTCTCCATCCACAGTGAGGTGGGAGGTACTGTTCTCTCTCCATCCACAGTGAGATGGGAGGTTGTATTGTGACAGGAGAGAGGCCCAGGCCCGTAGAGGTACCTTGCCGTGCCTTGCGCTGGATAGTGGCTAGCAGACCAGTGTGATTTTACATGGACTGACGGCACCATTTAAAGTGGGTCACGGGCTTGTCTGTCAGCAGGGAACACAACAAGTTCCAGGCCATATCTGAACCATGTGACCGCACAGTTGCCCTCGGACGCCACTTCCATCACAAGGGCACAACTTTGGTCTGGTGGTCGTGTTCTCAGCCCGGTGCCCCAGGGCAGGGGGTCCTCGTGACACCAGCTATGCCCCAGGACAGTGCTCCGTCAGTGGGTAGCGCGGGTAGGACAGAGATGCCACTTTGGTGCCCTAAAGGTGGAGGGAGCGACAGAGCCTGAGGAGTCTATCAGTTTAAATAATGACAGCCTTTCACTTGGCTTTCCCCTCTCTGTCCCCCTCAGCCTGCTCTATTCCTGTGGACTTGTCCTTTGGCCGTCTGGGCTGAACGTTCATAGGACATTATGAAAGGCTTTGACATGGCTTTCCCTTCGTACCGAAATATTTCTGTGTAGTCGTCCGATTGCTGTTTTTACTATGATTATCACCCTGCTCAACACAGCCTGTTGAAATGTGATGTGTACAGGAGGTACTTCACTGCTCTTCAAACAGGTGAGTCAGTGATGCTTCCCAAATGGCACCCTACCACTATATAGTGTACTACTTCTGACCAGAGCGCTATATAGTGCACTACTTTTAACTAGAGGCTTATAGCCCGGGTCAAAATTAGTGCACTATATAGAGGGTATGGTGTCATTTAAGACACTTCTCGTAGCCGTGCCTCTGTGGCCTCCCCTCCCTCCGGGTCGGTGGAGAGTGGCGGAGCTCAGTTATGGGCGATGCACTAGAGGACTGTGGGTAATAAACCTGCTTATAATGGCCTCTTAAAAAAGCAGGAGACAAACCGAGCACTCAGCAGAAATCAACACAATAACTGGACTGGTGACTCATCTATTCACAGCATTGGTGTGGAGCTGTCACTATGGTCACTGTTGTGAGCAACACACACACACACACACACACACACACACACACACACACACACACACACACACACACACACACACACACACACACACACACACACACACACACACACACACACAAATGGGCTTAAACCAGATTGGGTGGGATCAAATGAGTCACATGTTGATAATTCAGTTTACCAAACACGTTGATTCAGGCCTAATAAATAATAAGAAGTTCAATGGACAGCTCTGCTGTGACTATGTAGGGCTGTAAAGCTGCTGGTTTCCAATAATTGGCAGCTTCATTCACAGAGGAAATACCAGGCCGGTCACATGACCCTAGGGACACAAAGAGGAGTGAGGGTTTGGGCAATAGTGTCCCTTCCTCCTCCTAACTCTTTTCCAACCTCCTTGAGCTGCCCAAGACGACTCAAAGCCAGTGTATGGATGTGGCTTGGGGCCAAGGCCAGATTTGGACAACAACCCCCCCCCCCCCCCCCCCCTTGTCTTGTGACCAGCTCTCAGAAAACAGAGGTTGTAATACATTGGCATGGCACCTAGCACACCCACGTAGGCCCAGGCAGCCAGCCCGCGGGTAGGAGGAGAGTGGGGAGAGAAGTTCAATATTTATGTATGCTGAGTTAATCTGCTGAAATGGGCTCGGGGTAGATATGGGTTAGGTCTGTTTTCTGAAGAGAGGTGGCTTAAGGAATGAAATGGCGAGATGGAAGAGGATAATGGTTAGCTGTATGTTGTGTGTATCACTGCCCAGCTCCGTGAGAAGATTAGCGGTCATGAGGTTTGTGTGTGTGTGTGTGTGTGTGTGTGTTTGTGTGTGTGGTGTGTGTGTGTGTGTGTGTGTGTGTGTGTGTGTGTGTGTGTGTGTGTGTGTGTGTGTGTGTGTGTGTGTGTGTGTGTGTGTGTGTGTGTGTGTGTGTGTGTGTGTGTGTGTGTCTAGGATGGAATGAGGTTGACATCAAAAGAGACAACTATTAGGGTCCATCTGGAGCCCCAGCCTGCCCTCTCCTCTCCCTCCAAGCCCCCCTTCTGTATGCCCTCACACACTCATCCCCCCTGCCCTGTCCAGTGCCCAGGGTAGCCTGCTGCCTGCTGCTGTGGTGTCTGTTGGCAGCAGTGGGTTGGCATCTGCCAGGCTAACAGGGGATATCCATCCTTGCCAGAGTAGGTGAGGTGACAGGGAAAGGCAGGGCTGCTGTCTGGGTACCATTATGTTGCCTAACAGGGTGTGTGTGTGTGTGTGTGTTAGCCGCTCCCTGCCTCCCTGCCTGCTGTCTGTGGTATATCCAGGCAGGCTGTGTTTCCTAACAGGGCTGTGTGTT